>NW_027263490.1:0-38013 GCF_902827115.2 Pseudochaenichthys georgianus
AGAGAGAGAGAGAGAGAGAGAGACGAGAGAGAGAGAGAGAGAGAGAGAGAGAGAGAGAGAGAGAGAGAGAGAGAGGCAGGCAGGCAGCTGAATAGGCTTTCATACCAACAGATACAGGAAAGGGTGGAGTTTACTCAACCGCCACACACACACCCCCCCCCACATTCCAGAGACCTCAGATGTGTCTTAAAGGATATTTCTTTGCTTCCAAAGATAACACAAATATTTCACCTCTCATATCTCCAACTTCTGGTTACACAGAATATAAAGTAATTAAACCCACACATATACTATTCAAGATATGTAGACTTCCCTGAAACATGACATGCTAGAGATCTTAAGCAGAATATACTCTTCCCCCACCTAGCACCATGTCCTGCATACATACACCTCCCCCACAGGGCAATACAACCCTGTTTACTCTAAACAGCCCTTGTTTAGAGCCATTTTAGTCCTCACCTTTATGTAAGGATAAAACAGAGAAATCAATATAAAACACAAACACAAGTATTGTTTGAACAGTATTCACTTAACTGCTACTATTGATAATTACCAGAGAAACTCAAGGGACCTCTTTTAATATCTGGAAATTGCAACAAGACTTTCTGCCATTTCAAATGTAACACACTTCTTAAATATCAGATGCTGCAACCCCCACTCAAAATACCTTCCCTCGCCTCTGCTTAAACCAGTCAGAGCAGCGGGACAATATTGTCCCAAGGAAAATTCTCAGTTTTCAGTCCCGTCTGCTCAATGTTAAGCTACTGCTTTAGAATGTTGAATAATGAGTATTCACACTAAGGGGAAAGTACACTTTTGTTTGTACACTTGTGTTTTTATTGAGTTTTCACAACAATAATAACAGATCAACATATTAACCTAAACAACAACAAAGAATACACACAAATCAGTTATAAAATAAAGCACAATAATGACTAGTTGTCTGAAGACCTTCAATATTCACACATACTGTACAGGAAATAATTAGTCATTCAATTACTCATACATTTTCCACTTTTCCCATTTCCTATTGAATGCATTCTCTTGGATTCTCAAAACATATGTCAACTTTTCCGTGACAAAAATATCTTGAACAATTTCCAGCCACTGCTCCTGAGTCGGAGCGTTCACATTAAGCCAATTCCTAGTTATAGATTATTTACTCGCTGCAAGTAAAACCTTAGTCAAATATAGATCGCCTCCCATCACAACACCCTTAATGTTCCCAAGATACATCACAGGTATGTTATTTGGGAGGGGAAGTGCACTTTTCATTCTCCAGGAAAGTTACATAATTCTTCTGTGACTTGTTATGCGTTTATCATGTTTATGACTGAAGACATGGGACAAATGGAAACCCTGAACTAGACTCTATTGTAGGATTGGTCATAGTAGAGCATATTGACCTTGTTGGGAGGCCTGTGGCGCAGTGGAGTAGTGCGTTGGTGTTCGGATCTGGAGAGCACAGGTTCAAACCCCACTGCAGTCAGCATGTAGTTGTGTCCCTGAGACACTTCACCCCAAATTGCTCCTGTGGGGATTGCCCACAGTATTGAGTATGTAAGTAGCTTTGGATAAAAGCGTCTAACATTAATGTAAAGGTAATGTTGGTCATTTATTTTGGTTCCAGCTTCATAAAGACTCTGGATATGTTTTGAGATATTCCATTTAAGATTTGAGAGCATCGAGGAAGCCAAGAAGTAGCAGCAGAATTTGATTCACACGGCAACTTGTTCCTAACCTCTTAGGTCTGATGCCAGTGATTTTGGAGCATCAAGGTAGCAGGAAATGCAACATACAATAACTTGTTTAGAACTTATTGTCACTCAGGTATGATGCCAATGTTTTTACGTGCAACTTGTACAGCTAAGAAAACAATAACATTGCAATAGTGTCAGTCTGAAGAATTAGTGCAGCGTCTTAATTGGCACACACCCGAAAAGGAATTCGAGAAGGAAATAAAATCTGAGTTGTTGAAACCAGTAAGAAGAGAAGTAGAGTATTCAAAATGTTGAAACACACTAGAACAGAGAAGTCAATTGTGCACATTAAGCAAAAAATAAATTGCAACTAAGCCTTTTTGTTATTAACGAATTCTGTTTTTTTTTTTTAGAGTTTTTGGTATGTTTCCATGTGCAGAAGTAATCAGGGGTCATTCACTGCAATGTTTTTTTACCTGATGCTTTTTTATGCTATTTTTCACACATTTTGGTCAAACACATTTAATGGTTGATGCATTTAGTTGGCTATCACTCTTTATTATACACAGTTTATAAGTTTGTGCAAATTAGTGTTGTAATGGTCCAATTTAATCAGAGGTCGTCCGTAACACCATTAATTAAGCAGTGATGAAATAAGTACTTATATATTTTACTTATGTAAACATTTAAAATCAAAATAAGGTTTCCAACAATCCCGAATACAAAAATACCGATATACAAATATACAAATGTTGGAACCACTGTACAATAAGACTACCCTTATAAAGGCTTTACGAATAATTTGTAATTAATTAATTAATTAGGTTGTGAACACTTTATAAATCATTAATAAGCTTTTATAAGACATGAGGCGGATACAAGCGGCCGAGATGGGTTTTCTCCGCAGGGTGGCTGGTGTTTCCCTTAGGGATAAGGTGAGAAGTTCGGTCATCCGGGAGGGACTCGGAGTTGAGCCGCTCCTCCTTCGCGTCAAAAGGAGCCAGTTGAGGTGGTTCGGGCACCTAGTTAGGATGCCACCTGGGCGCCTCCCTAGGGAGGTGTTCCAGGCACTTCCAGCTGGGAAGAGACCAAGGGGTAGACCTAGGACCAGGTGGAAGGATTATATCTCTTCGCTGGCCTGGGAGTGCCTCGGGATCCCCCAGTCAGAGCTGGTTGATGTCGCCAGGGAAAAGGAAGTTTGGGGCTCTCTGCTGGAACTGCTACCCCCGCGACCCGACCACGGATAAACGGGAGAAGATGGATGGATGGAAGACATGAGATAAACAGGGCAATGTGACCGGTTGCTTGCCAAATAGTGAGCCCACATTTATCTGTACTGCTAAGCCTTATATTGGCTACTTAGCTTACTTCGTCTTCTTCATCAGCCAGCGTCCTTAGTATCTGTTGCTCACTGAGTTGATTCTCGCTGAGTAGCCAATATAAGGCTTAGTCATCTTGCCAAATAGTGAGCCTGTGTGAAAACATGTTATAACTGGTTTATAAATGGTTCTTAATGATTAATAAAGTGTTTACAACCTAATTCATAACCTAATTATAAACCCTTTATTAATCCTTTATAAGGGTAGTCTTATTGTAAAGTGGTACCATCACTTCACACTTTACCAGCTGGCTGCTATATTCTGTATTTATGTATCAACTAATGTAATAATATGCCTGTCTGTCTGTCTGTCTGTCTGTCTGTCTGTCTGTCTGTCTGTCAATCTGTCTGTCTATTATCATTAATATAACATTGTAAATAGTTGTTGATCCCTGCTTGATACACATAATAAGCCTTATCTACAAAAACAAGCCATAAATGGTCGATCCTTAATAAACGACAGAAGGTGCCACGATAAGATGTGCACATAAATATCCCTCTGATGTCCTATTCAAATCATATTCATCAACACAACATAATGAGTAACTCCTCGTCAAGGTGTGTGGTTGTTGAATACTGTTGCTTTTGGGTATATAGTTTGAAGGGCTGTTTCATATTTGTGAACTTACTCTGCACTGACATTTAAGGATTCACACATGTATTGATATTGAGTCATGTAATTAACTTTTATGTTTGTCACCATCAGAGCAATGACACACATTTCAGTTCTGCTTCTCCTGCTGGGGACGAGCTCAGCTTACACCATACGTAAGTAGGATCTATCTTTACATGTCATATCTTTGTTTTAAACATAAAAATCCCCCTGTGATCTGGCCAAAGCTGCTTCAAGTACTACATAAAAGAACAATGAGAGATAAGGGCTCTATTTTAGAGATCTAAAGTACATGGTCTTAAGTGCATTTTGAGTGTGTCCTACTTTTACAAATGTTTTGTTTAACTGCCTACAACTGGGCACAAAGTACAGTTCAATGGGCAAGGGGTTTGTATTTAGCCTCTTGATTAGGCTATTTAAATGCGTATTTTGGGCAAAACAATAATTTAGCAAATTTTTTAAGCAGACTTTTGTTGCAATCTCCACCAGTAAATCTTGACGTCATGCAAAGTGTGATTTCTGCTTCTTCAAGGTTTGCTGTAACCACCAGCATCCAGGCAGGTGGAACTGTTGAGTTGAGTCAGCCATGGAAAATACTTATTTCTAATTGGCTGACGGGTGTACGTTCAAATGGTATCTCTAGTGAATAGCCAATAAAATACATTTCATTTTTGTTTATCGAGTTAAGCAGCAGGTGGCGCAAATTCTCCATTTTGAAAAAAAAACATGAAACCATTGCAGAAGAGATGGTGAAGCAATTCAAAGAGCACCAGTGGAAGTTTAAACAGTGAAAAACAACGCGTGAAGGTCACATGAGATCTATGTGGAGCACTGAGGTGAATTATTTTATTTTATATCATTTAATCATCTCATCGGCGGAGCAGAAGCTTCAGTGGACATTTGAAGTCACATGCTTTCAAATGAGTGTGGACTGTACCGACTGAAACTGACGGCAAGGTTAATTATTGTGGAAGGATGGACCCCATCCTGCAACAAAAAAGGTGGCGCAGAAAGGAAAGGGAGAAAGAAAGAAGCGAGGAGGAAGCACCCAAATGTGCTAAAATCACTGATTTATTCAGAACCCCCGGTAAAGTATAGAATGACGTAGCAGAACAATAATAAAACATATATATTAAAATATAATATAACAGTATTTACATTGCATTTGATCTGGGGTTAAACTCTGGATTTTATTTTATTTTGCACTAAAGAGGAAATATTATGCAAATATGCAGCTTCATAGTTCTATCTCCTCTAATGTGGCACACAAACCTATATCACACAACAGAAGAGGGCAACCCCCTACAAGCATAATAGGGCCTCTTTAACTGGTGCTGGAAAGAGTGTTTCTGTATGGTTACATCATGGCACCCTGTGTTCTGTATTTGATGGTGACCACTCATGTGTGCATTTTAGGACATGGTTATGTATATATATTATATATAATCATTTAAAATATCTAAATTTACTTGAATTGCAGGACAAATAGTGTGTCATTCTCATGAACTTTGTCTTCCTTTCTCTTCGCTCAGGCCCGGGTGCAGCATGCCAGAGATCTGGGACATTGAGGATTCCCAAAACGTTGGTAAAGTTCCCCTTTGCACCCACATGTCCAGAAGCTCACGACCCCACTTCACCACAGTCTTCTCTAACGACATCTACAAAGTTCTCAAAGTCTCCAAAGATCTCAGATAACACCGTGAGAAGGACTAGTTCAGCACCTGTTGATCTTTCACTAGGTTCTGATCAGTCACTGCCATAGCTGCTTTTTACTCGAAGCCCAGCGGTCCCCCCTCTTTGCGGTGCTCTGATTCACTGAGCGGTTGGACATTTCGCCCTGACGTCAAAGTATCTGTGGACTGTTGCCAACCATCTTTACTGCTGCATTGTTTTCATACAGCAATGTTTTCATTATGCCAAAGGTTTACAAGCTTGTTATTGTTCCCTTGGTTCTGTCATATAGAATCTTTACTTTCGGAAACAGTGTTTTTAAAGACATGCTGTTCATACATCAGTATTATTTCTTAATGTTAGGAATTTATTTTCTTTGACTTTGGCTTAAGTACATTTTGTCTGGCAGGCCCAATCATTGATGTCCACATACTGTGAAGCAATACCCTTTGCATCTTGCAAACTTACAATACAATACAACTGTATGGCCTAAACAAGGTTCTCTTTCTTTCTTATTGCATTTTTTTGCCAAAGGAAATCATGTTATTAAAGCTGTGTATTTGGGTAAATGTAACGGTTAGTGATCAAAAGCTATCAGTTAGTAGGTTTTGTAAAAGTCACCTCAACCTTTTTATAGCAATAGATTTCATGTAAATGGTAGCAGTCGTTGGTTCCTTCTTCGTGGCACATTAATAACCATTCAATATTTAATGAAATAGGTTTTATTGCTTTCTTCCCGAGATTTACTAATGCCCTCACCTAGGTATCCCTCTCCCAGCTATGGGATAGACAGCTGACAGCTAGCTGACAGACAACTGATCAAGATACCCCTCTTACAGATGGGCTCGATGAAAATATATCACATTGGGCCCCACCACCAGGCCCAGGCCACGCCAACCAAGCACAATGCTGTAACCACACCTCCATAACCCAACTGACTAATTTATGCTTTAAATAACTACCTGTACAGGCTTGCATCTATCTTGTAGTCCAATACTAACTACACAATATTTACTGACACTGAGCGATGAACATATAACACTGTGCAGACGTGCAACATTCTACTGCAGTAGAATTCACTATTTTATATAACACCAACATTCCTGACAATGGACCTCAATAGTCATCTTTTATGGTGTCCATGCCTTTGTAATAACATGTTTGAATGGAACATTAAAACATCTAAATAAATATAACTTAAATATACATGACCTCTTAAATTAAAATAAAGTGAACATTAACACCAATATTATCATTTATAAAATGCTATTACAAAAAAAATTACATAAACAGCAGATTTTTTAATTAAATATACCAACTACAAAATAAGCGGGTATTAAAGTGTAAACGGACAACAAAACGGAAATGGAAATGAAAAGGCCTGATGGTGGTGCTAAATCAGAGCCTATTACCTGTTCTCAGTCTTTTTCTCATCATGCATCTTCTGTGTAGTGATCCAATATTGTTACCATAGCCTTGCCCTTTAACAGTTATCACGAGCCCTCGCTCAGCCTTACTCACCAAGAGCCCAGCGCCTAGCCTTCTTACAGGCAAAGTCACCGATCAAGTCCTTGAAGTCCAGCTTTCTAGCCACCTGGCTTTCAATGGACAGCATGGCAAGACTGCAAAGCCTTATGGGGGGACAGGGCTGCGGAGCCTAAAGATGGATCTGTTGGTCCTGGCACCAGGGGGAGGGACAACTGATTTAGTATGAATAGCTGCTAAAAATGTACCTGCATTTATTAAATGTCAGCTAAAAGAGGAGTGACATGAAAAACCTCTGAATTTTCTGTGAAGATATTAACAGTACTTAAAGGTGGGGTAGGTCATGTTGGAGAAACCAGCTCGAGTGCGCTAGAATTTGAAAATACACAACCGGAAAAAATCTGCCACTTCCTTACAGAGCCCCTCCCCCAACACACACGAACGCGCACATGACCAATGAGGGCACGAGATACGTTTGTGCACAGATGGAAGGCTGACAGGCTGATAGGCCATCCAGTTATTTTAGCCGGGCCGGCTCAGATGATTAGGTCGTGCTTTTTACAGCACCACGGCTTCCACAGATGACATTTTTAAATGGATTTTTTGTCAAAGCACTAAAGATATTCATTGCTATCGGGATGTTAAGAGCATTCCATGCAATATAACAAAAAGTGTATCTCGAGCCGGTTTCTCAAACTTACCTACCACACCTTTAATGTCAGCAAAACATTATTATTTACAATGGACTACGCTTAGCTAACAGACTAATTTCCACCAGTCATGGACCACACCCACCTTTTCTTTTGAAAAACTGGGTGACATACTGTCACCCTTTAGTCCCTCTCTCTTGTCTGTCTCTCCTTTCTTTTCCTTCTTGAAAGCCTGACTTTGTTAGTCGTTGAGAAATCGTACACACTTAAGTACTAGCATCCCTCCTCACATGCTCTCACTAGTCTCTCTGCTAGAAAGGGCTGGTGCTGCACAGCGTTTGGAGGCAGGACCAAACCATTACATGTAAATAGAGGGGGGTGTTCGATGCTTTGGATAATTAACTTTTGGAAGAAAATAAGTTAAATGAATCATACGTTTAGTGAGTATATCATCAATATGACGTTATATGAATGTTAATTATTGATGAAAGGTTACTTACATTTTTTTTCTTAATGTTCTAACATTTTTTGGGGCCCAGTCACGGGCCCATAGAATCATCCTAACGTTTCACCCCCTTACGGCGCCCCTGATGATGGGGATTGATCTTCTGATCTAACTTTGGGTAAGAAAGCTCTCAGATGTTTTTTATAATATGTGTCTATTTTGTCTGCATTTAAAAAAATAAAAAAACTTGCCTTCAGAACCATTGCTTTCACTGGTCTTACATTCCCAAAAGGTGTACAAGTCCTGTGTAAAAGCAAAAGTCAAGGAAGACTTTTGTTGCAATCTCCACCAGTAAATCTTGACGTCATGCAAACAATGATATTTAAGATGCACATTTTATTTTGGATGCTTTGTGTACACATTACAGCATCTTTGCAAAATCCATTACATTGAATGCTAATCCAGTGCAGAGCCAAACACCTCCACCTCACAGAGGGTCAGGTACTCCTCTCTTCCAGTGACACCTATGTAAACATAGCGGCCGTCCATCCCGTTGGGAACCTTGAACTCAGCTGTTTCACCTGCCGGGATGTTGGTGATTACAGCAAACCTGTAGAAGAAGCAGAAATCAGTACGTTAACCTCAGGAAGGGTTTACTGAAGTAATAGGCTTTTCATTTTAAGTTCAACATGCACTCAAAGCGTCATTAGGTTTCTACAATTTACTTGGTTAGAATGTTGGTTGCGGATCTTTTAATTAGGGCTTGATAATGAACAATATTTATATTTCAGTAATGTTTAAATACATGTTTTCAAATCATGTCACAGAATCACAATTGACGACCCTCGATCAGGCCTTTAATTTGGCGACCTTGGTATTTGTCCATTTCTGTGATCAGATCAGAACATATTGCAGGAATCATTCATAAATGAAGGGTATTCCCGCTCCAATCCTATTTCTTGGCAATGTAAGGAGATTTAATCCAAAATGTAGCACCAGGTAAACTTGAGCAAGAAAAACTGAATAATGTTCCTCAAACGTGTTCCAACAAAATACCAATTTAGTGACTTTTTAATATTAGTATTGTAATAGGACAGGCTTTAAGTTACCTGGGATTTTCAGCACCATTGTTTACAAGAGAATCTCCAATGCGGATCTCGGCTCCATCGAGTCGTTCATGGACTCCATATCGGTTGGTTATCTTAACAGAAAACACTTTGTGTGTTTTGGGCAGAGTCAGCCTCCACCAGGCGTTCAAATCATTGGCTGTGTGACTGCAGGAACCCTCACCCCAGTAGGAGGCCCGATTCCCATCAATGGCCTTAGATGCATCTCCAGTCTTATACACTGATGACTGTGCGGCTTTTCCTTGAATGGCCAGGTTCTCTTCTGAAACAAAAACAAAACAAAGATTTAGGTTAAATCAATAACATGTACTCCTGATGCAGATTGTATTTTATTATTCTGTCTCACCATGACTCTCAAAAGATTTGATTTAATTTGCCGTCAGGATGAAGGATATAAAAGGGATAACTTCACCATATATAAACAAATAACTACCATATATTTGTTATTGGAAAAGAGGAATTAAAGTATTATAACATATTGAGTCTATAGTTAAAGTTATATATATATATAACTACAACTGCACTAAGTTTAACTAAATGTGTCATTCAGTTTTGGCAAATTAAACTTTAATAAAATAAGACCTGTTTTAGTAATCATAAGTGACATGAAAGGATGTACCAGCCTTTCTCTTGTTATTTATGGGACCATATTTTACAACTTGAACATCATGCTGGATTGAAGAAGACTTGAAACAATTGAGATCATAAACTAATAGGTACACTCTATCCAGCGGTAATACATCAAGTGAGTTGCAGGAAAATGTTCATACTGTAGACTTATACACAATCAGACGTTTAGAAAGAATGCAGGTTTAAGGCACTTCTGCATTGAGTTAACTTATCAGCCGCTTGGTTGACATGACAGTTCCTTGTTTAGATGGAAATCACACATTATTTATGTAAGATCCCAAACCCTCACCAGTTGGGGCATGGTACCCGTAGACTTCCACCTCACAGAGGGCAAGGACCTTTCCTTCACCCGGTATACGCACAGTCACATAACGTCCCTCCACACGATCAGTGAAAGTCAGAGTGTACAATGCCTCGATTGTAGAAATTGTACCAACCCTAAAAGAAAGCGAACAAAAGTGAGAAAGGAAGAACATGAATGACATGTTATACCCCCAAGGCTTCAACAGTTAGATAAAAGGTAACTGGTAATTACATCATAGACTTCTATACAATCTGACTCCTTTTTGCAATCAGGGAGGCACCTGTTTGTAGATGTATGTGCATTAATGAATAAGGCAACTCAGGCTGTGTCTCAACGCCGTGTATTCATATTAAGCAGGCAATCATACAACTGAGGTATATTCACGTGAGGCAGATATATATATAACACAGGCACAATACGTCCACAGGGTGGAGCTGCAACCTAGCCTAAACCACCCTGTAACATCTCCCTTCCTTTTGTTAAGTAACAACACAGGATCAATACTGCCATTAAACTGTTGACCTTCAATCAGAACATTAATCAAATGATTTCAACAACAAATAGTGCACATAGCAGAGACACTTCAATAATAGCCGGATCCGAACACATCAGCAATAAACTCAGAACAATCAATCACATTTGTTTTACAATCTCTTTTACAATCTCTCTACTTTTTTTCAATCTTTATCTTCCATGTGTGTTGGAGTGCGCACAGTCCAAGTGTGTGTGTGTGTGTGTGTGTGTGTGTGTGTGTATGTGTGCGTGACCTAGAGGTCAAGTCTGTCAGGAGGTCTAATCAGCCGTCCGCTCCGGGAGATGGCCCGGCCCTGTAACTCACGGCATGGTGTATCCCCAGTCTGCGGGGAAGAGCGCGACGACCCCGGGGGTGATGGCCTTGGAGACTCCTCGGGGACGCCAACGACCTCTCTGGCGCTCCTCCCACTCGCAGGCTGCTCCGGGGCCGATTCTGGGAGAACTGACGGCTGGAGAAGGGCCGCCTCTGCTGGTCGAAGATCAACCCTGTTGCGCCGATACGTGGTCCCCTCCACACCGACCAGATAGGACCGGAGTCCCAACTGCTGAAGGCACACACCTCTCCTCCATCTGCCCGTCCTGTCTCCTGGGAGTGGCTTCATCCGTATGGGCTGGCCGACGTTCAGCTCCGGCAGATCCTTGGCTGATCTGTCATATGTCAGCTTTGCTGCTTGATGTTTCATTTTCAGCTTGTCAGAAACACCCATGACGACCTGAGGCACCAGTAGCTGATCGGCCACAGGGAGAAGGGTTCTCAGTCTCCGCGACATAAGCCGCTGTGCTGGGCTGCAATGCATACCCTCAGTGGGCGTATTTCTCCAATGCAATATGGCCCTCCAGGGGTCCTCTTTGGCACGGTCTGCCCTTCTGCACAGGCTCTTTACAATTTTCACTGCTGACTCCGCTTTGCCGTTAGCTTTTGGGTGCCTCGGTGAGGACATGACATGCTCAAAACCCCACTCTCTCGCAAACGCCCGGAACTCTCCACCGGCAAACTGGCCTCCACCATCCGAAATGGCCCTGTCTGGGACACCATAGCGTGCAAACTGTGCCTTGCATCTACGGATCGTGGTGTCCGCTGATAGGTCAGGGAGGAGGTCGATCTCCCAAAAGTCAGAATAATGGTCCACCACGAGTAAGAAGTTCTGTGCTGCGTAGCTGTACAGATCCATGCTTACTAGCTGCCAGGGGCGTGTGGGGAGCGGGTGTGACATCATAGTCTCTTTCTGTTGTTCGTGTGCATACTCATTGCACACAGAGCACTTTTGCACATAATCCTTGACTTCCCCTTGCATACCGGGCCAGTAAAGTGTATCACGGGCCTGCCTGTAGCACGCCTCGCCCCCCACGTGGTTGTAGTGGATCCGTCTCAGCATTTCCGGGCGCATAGCTTTTGGAATGATGACGCGCTGACTCCTGAAGAGCACGCCATCCTGGGCACTTATCTCATCTCTGATGGCCCAGTAGTCCCTGACGGCTACAGGGGTCTCCTCTTTGTGTCCTGGCCATCCCTCCAGCACGACAGACTTAAGTGTTTGAAGACACACATCCTCCTCAGTGTGTGTCCGAATCTGTGTCAGGCGTTGGCTGCTGACATTTAAATAGTCTGCCTGCTGAATGGCCGCCGTGTCACCCTGCTCCTGCTGCATGCTGCAGACCATCTCACGTTGGTACAGTGTGTCTGTTCTCTGTGGCGGGGTGGTGGCTCTGCTGAGCGTGTCACTTATGTACATCTCAGGGCCTGGCTTGTATACCACCGCAAGGCAGTAGTTCTGAAGTGTGAGGAGCATGCTCTGAAGGCGCTTTGGCGCACTGAGGAGGGGCTTGGTGAAGATGGACACCAGCGGGCGGTGGTCGGTCTCTGCAGTCACATCACTCCTCCCATATAGGTAGTAGTGGAAGCGTTGGCAGGCGAATACGATGCTCAGGCACTCCTTTTCAATCTGTGCGTAATTTTGCTCTGTTTGGGTCAATGCCCGGGAGGCGAATGCGACAGGCTGTCCCCCTTGAAGCAAGCAGCAGCCCAGACCCGCCTGACTGGAGTCGCTCTGTACGGTGACTGGCTTGCGGACGTCATAGTACCTTAGGACTGGCACCGCCGTGACCAGTGCCTTGATTTCCTTCATGGCGGCATCATGTTTGGGCAGCCAGTGCCACATCACATCCTTGTCCAGCAGTCTCCTCAGCGGCTCACATACCGCTGACAAGCGTGGCATGAATCTGGACAGATAGTTCACAAATCCGACACACCGCTGGACCCCTTTTGCATCTGTGGGGTTTGGCATGTCCAGAACCGCCCTGACTTTTTCAGGGTCAGCCTTGAGGCCCTCCGCGGACAGTATGTGGCCGTGGAAGCGGACCTCCTTCACTCGGAACTGCAGCTTTTTCAGGCCCAGTCTCAGTTTTACTTCCCTGCATCTGTCCATCAGAGCGATGAGGTTTGTGTCATGGTCGCGATTGGCCTCATCCTCTGTGTCCCCACAGCCGACTATAAGGATGTCATCGGCTATGGGCTCAATCCCTGTCAAGCCGGCCAGCAGCTCATGCTGCTTCCTTTGATACAGCTCTGGGGCAACTGACACACCGAAAGGGAGTTTCAGCCAGCGTTTCCTACCCCACGGTGTCCAGAATGTTGTCATCAGGCTGCTTTCTTCATCCAAGCGGCACTGCAGGAATGCATCACGTGCATCCACCAGGGTGAATATACGTGCCTTTGGCAGCTTATACAACACGTCATCTAAAGTGGGCATAAGGTAGTGGGACCGTTTCAGAGCACGGTTGAGAGCCTTCGGGTCAATGCATAGTCTCAATTTGTCTGGCTTTTTCACTATGACTAGATTGCTAATCCAGTCCGTAGGTTGAGTGACTGTGGTCAAGTGTCCCTCCTCTTCATATCGATCAAGCTGAGCCTTAACAGCTGCCTTGAGGGCCACTGGAACATTCCTGGGAGCACACTGCACCGGTGCCACAGTGCTGTCCAGCTCAAAGTGAATATCACCGGGCAGAGACTCAACAGGGCTGGTGAACACGTCGTGGTAGGTGCTGACCAGACACTCCTTGGTCAGGTCTCCCTTCCTGCAGTGCTCCACCTTATTCAGCTCCTCAGGAATGGTGAAGCGTATCAGACCAAGTCTCTCACATGTCTCACCCGAAAGCAAGGGCCTCTGGCCAGTATGCACAATCTCAAAGTCCAGTCTGTGCGTCTTACCCCTAATGACGCATTGTGTGCTGTACACCCCTAGTGAGCTCATCCACTCACTGTTGTATAGTTTTAATCTGGTGAGACTCTTCAGAAGAGGGGTTCTAGGCGCCAGTGTTGTCTTGTCCTTGATGCTCATCACATTGCAAGTGGCTCCAGAGTCGAGCTGGCACCTCTGAACCCCACTTTGCAGTGGCAGGTTGACAAACCACTTTTTACCTCGAGTGTTCACAGCCCCACGCTCTCCGCTGTGTACACGTCTCTCTCATCGCTGTCCTCCAGTTCCCCTGGCAACGGGTCATCCACAGCATTCAACTGACGTGCCTGCTGGCCTCTTTTCATGCATACTTTTGCAAAATGGTTAGCAGTGCCACACGAGCGGCACGATTTACCAAAAGCAGGGCACAGGTCCCGCCCACGCTTGTGCCGTGTGCCACAGTACTTGCATTCGCCAGCGTCTCTCATGCTCTGTGGTTGTGCAGATGTGTTGGTGGACTCGGATGGCCTGCTGCCAGACCTCCGTCCATATCGCTGTCCTTGTGTGGCATTAATGCTGTCCCCAGGTCCAGAGCTGCCCAGTGACATGGTTTTTAACTTGCTGTCCATGACCTCGGCTGCACGGCAAATTGTAATGGCCTCGTCCAATTTAAGGTCATTTTCCCTTAGTAAGCGACGTCTAGCACCCTCGTCAGTTATCCCGAGAACAAGCCTGTCCCTTATGAGTTCATCTTTTATAGCTCCATATTCACAAGAGGCAGCCTTTTCCCTCAGCCTGGTAGCAAACGCATCCAAGAGCTCTCCATCCTCTTGTTTAAGGTTGCCAAAAACGTACCTCTCAAAGATTACGTTCTTTGCGGGTGTGAAGTATTGCTCCAGTGCCACCAGTATAGCACCCGCATCTTTTTGTTGGTCCGCGGTGAGTCCCAGGTTGTGTTTGTAAACATGTCGGCAGTCGTTCCCCATTAGCCTCCTGAGCGCAGCTGCTTGTACCGGATTTACTTTCTCGCTGAGCCCGGTCGCAAGCAGATAATCCTCAAATTCTGCTCGAAAGCTCACCCAGTTGCCGTGGATGTCCCCCGCCATCTTCATAGGCTCCGGAGGTGGGATGCTGGATGCCATTGTTCCAACGTGACGCTAATGCTAACAGGCTAACTGAAACTGCTAAACCTCACCAAAACAAATAAACGCACTCTGTCTCAGCGACGGACAGTAGCATGCAATCCACAGCTGGGTCCTATTTGAGCTTCTGACACTATGTTTGTAGATGTATGTGCATTAATGAATAAGGCAACTCAGGCTGTGTCTCAACGCCGTGTATTCATATTAAGCAGGCAATCATACAACTGAGGTATATTCACGTGAGGCAGATATATATATAACACAGGCACAATACGTCCACAGGGTGGAGCTGCAACCTAGCCTAAACCACCCTGTAACAGCACCCACTGCGAGATATGAAAGACGATGCAAGTTTAACGCACTTCAGCATTGCCTATATTTTTGATAAGCAATGCAAATAAGTAAAATTACATGGTTGAAACATTTAGGAACAGTTTCTATGAGAATCTACTGGCAGAGGTGGGTAGTACATTTACAATTCAGAGGTACTTGTACTTAACTTGAGTATTTCCATTTAATTCTACTTTCTCCTATTCCTCTACATTTCAATACGGAAACATGTAATGTAATTTTATGCCAGTACATTCATTAAACAGCTTTAGCTACTTTTAACTAAATGTATCTCTAACAATTAAACTAGGGGATCAACTGTTTAAGTCACAAAACATTCAAATGATATAAATACAATTAAACTTGTAAAATGCTTCTTCATGCATGAATATATCTAGAAATGTCACATACATATGTTATCATTAAGGACATTTTGCTGATAATACGTTTACTTAAGAAACCTTTTGAATGCAGGACTTTCCCTTGTAATGAAATATTTTGAAACTAGGGTATCTGTACTTGTACTCAAGTAAAGGATCTTAATACACCTCTGTCTACTCGTGGTGAGCAATTAACAGGGGAGAGGAGAATATAAACAAAATGCTCAGAGAGTTACACAAAACAAATGAATAAAATGTGTGCAGGAAATGTCTTACACTGGGTTTGCTGCACCATTGTTGTCCAAAGAGTTGCCGATGTGGATCTGTGCCCCCACAAGCCTTTCTGGACAGCAGTCTCCTCTGTTGGAGATGATGACGGAGGTGACGACGTAGGGCTCCAGCAGGTCCACTCTCCACCAGGGGTTGCTTTCTTTATCAGTGTGGCTGCATGATCCAGAAAAGAAGTGATTGTCACGGTTTCCATCAATAGCGTTGCTGGCAAATCCAAATTCATAACGGTTTGACTGGGTCGCTTTTCCGCGCACGGCCACGTTTTCTAGTGAGAAGACAGAGGTATGGCAGTGTTTCAATAGATAACTTTGAGATCGTCCTGAGTACTCACGACACTCCAAAGAAAACAGCATATGAGACACATTACAGTCATAGAAAGGCTGCAAGTTGTTTGGAGAGTTAATTGAACATGGAGTTAATTATTGCTTATTAGCTTGATATATGACCTGTGTTTGAATACTGAACATTATAGATGCGGGCGTTTAATTTCCAAATATACTGCATTTATGTGAGTTTGGTTGTACTGTGTGCATTTGCAGTGGTGTTGCTAAATAGTTTCTATGTGTTTGTTTGCTTACATTGCAATGCCTTGAGCAACAGTATAATCGATACGAATCGGCCTAAAAACTTTCTACGCAATACAAAAATCCTGCAGGAAGTTTTTACAGAGAAGTCAGCAAAAAGAGGAAGTGGTGTTCTGATTCAGTCCGAGTACAAAACAACAATTGGAGAAATCAGACTAGTTATTAAGGCTGCAAAACATAAAGTGTATATATTTAATGTGAGCAGATTACAATATTCTTATTTAGAATCCAATTTATTTTTAAACATCATAATAAAATGGTCCTAAAGCTTTAGTTAATATTTAACTTGCTAATGAATATGTGTTTTTATCTTAAAGGAAAAAAAGCTACAATTACAGGGATGTTGGAGCAAAAACTTCCAGATAATTCAATTTGTATGTTGACCCTCTCGGATCATACTTACGATAAGCGGAGACTGAGCACGTCTGCAGGAGCAGCAGCAGAAGGACGACACAGAGCTTCATCTTTCTGGTAGAGCGAGAGGATATCGTTAACAGAATATCATTTAAAAAATGACCATATTTTACATTTTTCTTACTGTTAGAAAGGCAGGATCAGTGATTGTAATGGTAAAGTTCAATGACTTAGAGTTCAACATTAAGATAAGATCGATCTTTATTTATCCAACGGTATTTTGTTGCGCTTCAGTTGCAATACAAAGTAGGAAAAATGCAAATGAGGATTCCTTACTCTGTAGAGGGTTCCTATTTACACGCTATGTTACATATTTTATAATCTATTCTGTGAGACAAAGACAAAATAAAAAGTGTTACCTGGAGACCCTGACAGTCTGTTGGTTCAATAGAAAATAAAGAAAAGTCTCCAAGCACCAAACAAAGAGATTATTTTTCTCTTTATATGCATCCTGGTCAAACCGTATCAACCAATCATCAGAAAACAGATCATATTCATATTCAACACCAACCAATCTTATTGGGTTTACTCCCATGCACATGTATTTCAGTTCCCTTTTCTTGTGGATTTGATTATAGGAGTCATCCAAGTTAATACCAGGAAGTATGCTAAAGATCGCCCAATACACACCAATGTATTACCAATACTATAATTGTAATATTATGTTAAGTAACTTTGATAATAATGAACAAAAAAAAGTCATGTAGTGGTGGAATGTAGGTTATTACATTTAAGTACATTTTAAAGATACTATTATTAGTATTCCCAATATAATCTGCTTCATACTTCTACTGCACTACACCGGCAGGAAGGGAAAATAGTGTCCTAATACTTTAAAACTAAAACTAACTTTAACGAATGGTCTGCCAGAAAGCGTTGTCCCATCCAAGACGGTTAACTGTATCAAGTCCTGCCTCGACCATTACTGCCAAACATCACCTTCACTTTGGACTATGTCACTGTTGCCAGCATCCATAGTAAATAAAGAATCCTACTATTTATTTATGAGCGACTAAAATGCCTTAGGCCTATTACAGCCGTATCCTATTGATTGATTGATTGAATAGATATTTTAAAACAGGGAATACAATGATATTATAAACATTTTATTTGTTATATTATCAAACAGCCTATAGTGTACGAAATAATTAGCTCATCATATAGTATTCAAATATTGCTTAAGAATCAACGCTGATACAAGTATTTTGTTCAACCAATACAAAAATGTTTAGGGAAATGGTTCACATCTACAGTATACTCTATAGCTTGAGCCAATGAAAAATAAACAAATTGCCTCAAACAATATTTCTTATGTCCATGGAAAATATAAGACTTGGCACAAAGTATATTTTTCTTGTTGAAGGAAGTCAATTAATTTAAATTCTATATTTAATCCAAACAAAAAAATATAGATTTTGTCAAACAGTTTTTTCTCATTAAAATTAACTAAATATTATTTGTTTTATCCAATCAAAAATGTATATATTTTGTCAAACTATATTTTTCTCATTTAAAGAACAAACTGAATGTTTAATCTAATCCAAAAAATATAGAATACATCAATAATTCTCATTACACATTGTGATATTTAATAACGGGTTTATTACTTGTAAAACAACCATATTTATAGGGTATCTACATTGTTCAAATGAAATGTAACAATTTAAAATAATACATAGAAAAAAAGCACCGCGGTTGTATTCCTAAAGGCATAAAAATGAAAAATAATTCTTGCCAGAAAACGGTCAAGTTTCAATGGTCTGATTGTCAGCCCCACATATCAAAACATTTAAGAAAACAAATGAAAAACGTTCATACTATAAAGTGACCGTTCCTTTTGAAAATGAAATATCTTTCAGACTTATGCTGTGATATAAGCAAGCAAAAATATGACCACCAGAGTACAGTGAGAAAAATACCTAAATTATAATTTTAATAAATATTAACCTTTAAGGGTAAACCAATTTAGCTGTATTTTTAAGCCCTCTTCCTTAAATTAGTTATGTTTTGCATGCTTTAAATCACAGCCTAAGTCCTCCACAGACACCACAATGTACCTTAATATTGTACAACTCCAATAACATTAACTTTGGAATCCCAAACGTGCTGAAATGTAAAATCCTCAAGTGAGGTTAACATTGAGCTGACCAGACATGAAGATATTCTACACATTTTGAAAAATCGTGTAAAAGTGAGTCAAGTCTTAAGTTAGCCAGTAAGCTTAATTCTCAAGGGTCAGATTTGGAACTTTGAAGAGCCGGCAGCCAAACATATTATTGACCTTTGAAACCAAATGCGTACGCAAAACAGTTCTAGCCGGAGCAGAGCCCATCAGTGCCACAGGGTAATTCCTAGGACAGTTTTTATATGTTCAAACAGTACTACTTCAGAATGACGAACCATAACTAGTCACACAACAGGTGTGTAACCTTTTCATTCTCCAGGGCAGTCACAAACGTTTTCTGTGACTTGTTATTGTCTTTATAATTGTCCATGACTGGAAAACTTGGACGTGTAGGAAACCTGAACTAAGCTCTATTGTAGAGCTGGTCATAGAGCTTCTTGACCTTGGTGGCCATGCCTTTCAGGTCCAGCTCCATGAAGACTTTCTGGATATATTCAAATGTCAATTTTAATGTCTTGGGATATTCCAGATTGAGAGCATAAAGGAAGCCCAGGAGAATGGCAACAGACGCCAAATTATTCACAACCTCTTGTCCCTCAAGTATGATGCCAATGTCTTCGGTTGCGGCTTCTTTATCAGTAGTAGTAATGATGTTCCTTTCCTCAAAAAAGTGACAGGTGGTGTGACAGGTCATACCTCTCCCTACTTATGCAAATGAGCTAAGTCCTTTGATGTCAGATTGGCGTGAAAGACCCCCCGGAGTGATTATTTTATTGTAGCAATTAAGATAGTTATAGGTATTTGACCCCTGACCCCAAGAGTGGAGTAATTGCCCCAATTAGACTAGCCCCAGGCACCCCCTTTGTGTATAGGCCTTTTATTGTAGCAATTAAGATAGTTATAGGTATTTGACCCCTGACCCCAAGAGTGGAGTAATTGCCCCAATTAGACTAGCCCCAGGCACCCCCTTTGTGTATAGGTATTTTATTGTATCAATTAAGATAGCTAAGGTATTTGACCCCTGACCCTGAGAGTGGAGTAATTGCCCCGCAATTATATTAGCCCCAGGCACCCCCTTTGTGTACAGGCCTTTTATTGTATCAATTAAGATAGCTAAGGTATTTGACCCCTGACCCTGAGAGTGGAGTAATTGCCCCTCAATTATATTAGCCCCAGGCACCCCCTTTGTGTACAGGCCTTTTATTGTATCAATTAAGATAGCTAAGGTATTTGACCCCTGACCCTGAGAGTGGAGTAATTGCCCCTCAATTATATTAGCCCCAGGCACCCCCTTTGTGTACAGGCCTTTTATTGTATCAATTAAGATAGCTAAGGTATTTGACCCCTGAGCCTGAGAGTGGAGTAATTGCCCCGCAATTAGATTAGCCCCAGGCACCCCCTCTGTTGTATAGGTCTTTTTGATGTATTGAATAAGATAGTCTCTTTGACCCCTCCCCCTCAGAGCCCTTTGTTGTCTAATCTAATTAGCTTTTGATGCCTGCCCTTTGATGTGCAATTTCACACTGATGAAAGCCTCTGTATAAATGACTAGGATAAGACCATATAGAGATATGCTCAAAATAAATAAAAAAAAGACAGACAATTCAGCTTACCAAGTCAACCGTCTGAAGCGCCAGTCAAGAAACGAATGCGACGTAGGGGTGGGGTGGGTTCAGAGTACAGCCTCTTTCTGGTCACGTGTGTTGGAGGAGGGGCTCTGTAAGGAAGGTTGAAGGAACGACCCGAGGGGCTCTGTAAGGAAGGTTGAAGGAACGAGCAGGATTTCTCCCCCCGGTTTGACTGCAAAAGACTCTGACTTTTCTCCAAGGGGATCCGCTTCAGTGTCAGTAAGTTTCCTTAAGGTGTCATAATGAGTGAGCTTTTGATTATCTATTCATGTGACGTTCACTGTTAGAATATAATGTAATACATGCCATAAAGAAGCCCGTACGAAGAGCCTGAATGTTTTACTTTTCCCATAAAATGCAAAACAGCAATAGTTAACACTGTGGTCTAAACTTAAATACATCAGCAACATTTGGATGGATTGCCGTGACATTGTACAGACATTCATGGTTCTTCTATAAAAAGCCTTTGCGTGTTGTTATTTGGCCGAGGTCTAGTTTGGAAACCTATGTCTAATTTAGTGGTACGGTGCCCAGTATCATTATATATATATATATATATATATATATTCTTTATTTAACAGGTACAAAAAAAATTCGCTTTTCCAAGAGTGACCTGGCCAAGAAGGGCAGCATGTACATATAAAACACAGACATGAAAGGCAGACAAATACAGCTGTAAAACACAAATAAAATGGCACATTAGCCAGTCAATATGCGAAGTAAAACAAACATTTAAAACGATTTCAGGATATACGAGCACTCACATCGACCAAAACTAAAAAAGTGTTACACAGTGACTGTAAGGGTTTAGCCAGCATGCTGATGTTTTTGTTATTGTTCCTGTTCTCATTGTTGTTTCTCTCATTTCAGTCTCAGCTTTCCTGCCCTTGATTGAACTCCACCTGCTTCCCTTCCCTAATTAGCCTCACCTGTGCCCCATTATCATCTGTCCCTCTGTCTATTTAGTCTGCATCCACAGTGCCTTCAGTGCCAGTTCGTCTTAGTTATTCCTAGCGTTCCAGCAGTGTTTTTCTAGTATCTGATTCCCGTGTACCGAACCTTGGATATAAAGACCTTTTTGCATCCTAATCCTCTGTCTCCGAGTCGTGCTATTGAGTCCTCCACTTGTGTTCATTCAGTCGTTACAGTACGAACTGGCCAGAACCATGGACTCAGCCGACTCTGAGAATTTGCGGTCTGCTATTCGATCCCAGGGGGCTCGTCTTAACCTACAAGATGAACAACTTACCGCTGTCTGCCAGGGAGTAAGAGAATTGTCGGATCGGCAGGAGGGTTTCCAGTCATCCATCGGCAGCAAGGTTTGCCAGCTGGCAGATCAGATCCAGCAGCTGGTGGCACATCTCAATCCACAACGCTCTGCTACTCGGCTTCCAGCGTCGGATCCGGCTACAGCTCCCGGTCCTGTTCCTGCCACCGTGCCGACACTGCTGCCTTCGGTTCCTCACCTCTCCAGACCAGAGCGTTTTTCCGGAAACTCGGATAACTGTCGTGCGTTCCTGGTCCAGTGTGGGTTGCACTTCGAGCTGCAAGCATCTTCCTTCCAGTCTGAACGGGCTAAGGTAGCCTACATCATTTCCCACCTCACCGGCAGAGCGGAGGCGTGGGCTACGGCGGAGTGGGCTCGAGATTCCCCAGTCTGCAATTCCCTGAGAGGTTTTACAGAGACTTTAAGCAAAGTATTTGATCACACAACTCCAGGCAGGGAAGCAGCGAGAGCTCTAATGGATTTACACCAGAGAGGGAGACGTGTCTCCGACTACGCCATGGAGTTCCGCACTTTGTCTGCAGACAGCGGCTGGAATGATTCATCCCTCTTCGACGCTTTTCGCCATGGACTGTCTGGCCCCATCAAGGACCAGTTGGCTCCTCTAGAGCTTCCCTCTGACCTGGATAGTTTCATTGCTATGGCAATAAGAATTGACACTCGCCTCGTAGAGAGAGAAAGGGAGAAGTCGAGAGCTGTGTTTTCTCCGCCAGGCCAGAGAGGGCAGTCTCAGGCCAGTCCTTTTTTCTCCAAGCAGCGTTTCCAGACGGCCGACTCTCCAGCGCCGCCTACTGCCCAGGAGGAACCCATGCAGTTGGGAAGAGCAAAGCTGACTCCTGAGGAGCGCCAGCGCCGCCTACGGGAGGGGAGGTGCATTTACTGCTCACAGAGGGGTCACTTTGTAGCCAGATGCCCAGTAAAAGACCAGGCTCATCAGTAAGTAGGAGGGTCCTGGTGAGTCGAACTGTTTCTTTTTGTCCCTCTCGTACTCTCACCTCTGCTCAGCTAATTACTCCTACTCAGACTTTGTCGCATGCTGCTCTAATTGACTCCGGAGCAGATGAGAGTTTCATTGATTGGAGATTAGCCAAGAGACTTGGACTTAATTTTGTTCCCCTGTTGAGGCCTCTTGTAGCAAAGGCTCTGAATGGACGTTTATTGTGCCGAGTCACTCACCGTACTCGGCCCCTTAAACTAATCATCGCTAACGGCCACACTGAATCCCTGAGTTTTCATCTTTTTAACTCTCCTTCACACCCTCTTATTTTGGGCTACCCATGGCTGGTAAAACACAATCCCCACATGGACTGGTCCACCGGGAGAGTTTTGGGTTGGCATAAGGATTGTTTGGCCACATGTTTCCCTTCTGCTCCTGCTCCAGAGAGAGCTCTGCCCTCCACCCATGTGACTGTTGCCCTGACTACTGCTGTCTCTACCCCTCTCTAAGCTGCAGCAGACTCTGATTTTCCGGATCTTAGCAGGGTGCCCAGCTGTTACCGGGACCTGAAGGAGGTTTTCAATAAGACTCGTGCTTCCACCCTGCCTCCCCATCGACCCTATGACTGCTCCATTGACTTGTTCCCTGGGACCTCTCCCTCTAAGGGACATTGAGGAGAGGGTCAGGCAGGCGAGTGCTAATGTTTTGGTTCCCGACGGTTGCCCACAGAACCGGTTGTTTGTTCCTGACCCTCTTCTCTCACAGGTCATCCACTGGGCACATACTTCCCTCCTCTCCTGCCATCCTGGTGTTCGCCGCACCATGTTCTTCATTAAGCAGCGGTTCTGGTGGCCCTCCATGGAGAGGTCGGTCAAGGAGTACGTGGCAGCCTGTTCAGTTTGTGCCCGGAACAAGACTTCCCGTCAGCCCCCTTCTGGTCTTCTGCGCCCGCTCCCAGTGCCACATCGCCCCTGGTCTGACATCTCGTTGGATTTCGTCACAGGGTTGCCGCCGTCTCAAGGTAACACCACTATTTTGACAATTGTGGATAGATTTCGAAGATGGTCCACTTTGTCCCGCTGCCTAAGTTGCCATCTGCCAGAGAGACAGCAGAGGCAGTGTTGTTCCATGTTTTCCGTCTCCATGGTTTCCCTAGGGATGTTGTGTCAGACCGGGGCCCACAGTTTACCTCACAGTTTTGGAAGGCTTTCTGCTCACTCATCGGTGCCAGAGTCAGCCTCTCTTCTGGACATCATCCGCAGTCTAACGGCCAGACGGAGCGGCTGAATCAGGAGCTTGAGACCTGTCTACGCTGCCTGGTGTCTCAGAACCCTGCCACGTGGAGCACGCATCTGATTTGGGTGGAGTACGCACACAACACTTTGCCTAGTTCTGCTACTGGTCTCTCACCTTTTCAGTGTGCCAATGGATACCAACCACCATTGTTCCCCGACCTAGAGAAGGAGGTCAGTGTTCCATCTGCACATGCCCTCATCCGCCGATGTCATCGCACTTGGAGCCGGGCCCGCCAGGTGCTACTACGGAGTTCAGCCCGTCATAAAAGGATGGCCGATCGCCGACGTATCTCTGCTCCTGCCTACCAACCTGGACAAAGTGTGTGGCTCTCTACTCGAGACCTGCCCCTTCGAGTGGAGTCTCGCAAACTGGCTCCTCGTTTTGTGGGTCCCTTCCCGGTATCCAAGGTCATAAATCCTGTGGCAGTACGGCTTCGACTACCTCGATCCTTGAGGGCCTATCCTACATTCCATGTGTCACGCATCAAACCAGTTAAAGTGAGTCCACTGGTCCCCACCTCCAAGGGGGGGGGGGGGGGGGGCTCCCACATCTCAATATGGAAGCCCACTTGCCTGGGGGGGTTCCCACAAGTCAATATGAGAGCCCACTTCAGGGCTCCCACAAGTCAATATGAGAGCCCACTTCAGGGCTCCCACATCTCAATATGAGAGCTCACTTCAGGGCTCCCTATCCCACATCTCAATATGGAAGCCCACTTGCCACCTCTCTGTGGCCGCTCCAAGAGCCCCAAATGACGGACTACAGACCTCCAGCACTTGTAGATCCCACATCTCAATATGGAAGCCCACTTGCCACCTCTCTGTGGCCGCTCCAAGAGCCCCTATTGACGGACTACAGACCTCCAGCACTTGTAGATCCCCAATTGTGGGACCTCCCCATGGCCCCTCATATCGATTTGTGGGAGCACCCCCTGGGTACAAGTACATCAATATAAATATGCTCTAATGGGCCACCATATTCATTTGTGGGAGCATCCCCTGGGTACATTAATCTCTAGCGCCACCTATGTGACACCTACACACATAACACATTGGCTGTCCACATATAATATAGTATCTTGGCAGTGGACCGCATAAACGCCAGGATATCCCTTCGCCAGCATATGGTGGCCCACGGCCCCAACAAATGCATGGGGAGAGAGCCTCGAAAAGGCCGAGTGTGCTTACCGAACACAAACTGGAAGCTGATTCCACAAATGTGGAGCTTGATAAGAAAAGGCTCTGGCTCCCATTGTACTTTTAGAGACTCTAGGAACAACCAACAACCCTGCATTCTTGGAACGCAATGCCCTATAGGACAGTAAGGTATAATGAGTTCTTTAAGGTAAGATGGCGCCTGCCCATTAAGGGCTTTGTAGGCGATAAGAAGAATTTTAAATTCTATCCTGTGTTCTATAGGGAGCCAGTGTAAGGCAGCCAGAACAGGAGTATTGTGGTCCCTTTTCCTAACTCTGGTTAGTACATAAACTGCAGCATTTTGAATCAGCTGAAGCGACTTGACTGACTTCTTGGTACTCCCTGATAATAAAGAGTTACAATAATCCAGCCTAGAAGTAACAAATGCATGGACTAGTTTCTCTGCATCGGTTGAGGCAAGATATGCCTGATTTTTGCAATGTTACGTAGATGGAAGTAGGCGGTCCTTGAAATTGATTTTATGTGGGCGTTAAAGGATAAATCCTTATCAAATATAACACCAAGATTCCTTACAGTCTCACTGGAGGCTAAATTAATGCCATCCATAGTTAGTATATCTTTAGATAGTGTGACGGCCCCTAGGCCTTAGACTCAGGTCCCTGGTTAGCCACTCCCCAAATCAGGAGAGATTGCTGACACCTGATTTGGGTTGACTGCTCAGCTACAAGTATGGGTGCCTGAGCAGTCAGTCTCTCTCTCCTCTTGGGTTGCTTGGCTCTACTGGACCTTGGTTTGTTTGTGTTTTCTTTATATACTGATGCATGTTCACACTACACACATTACTGATTAACTGACTTCATAGTTAATTTAGTTTCTTTAAATAAATGCACTTCAATTGGATAAATCATGTGTGGTCTCCTTCCTTTGTCCGTCCTTGAGCCAGGGCGTGACATGGGGGCTCGTCTAAAGTCAAAAGTCAAATTTTGACATACATTTTGTCGGTATGAATTTTCTGTACTAATTTAGGTTGGAGTATCACACATGGATGTAGTTGTTTTGGAGAGCTTTATTATAATCTAGTTTGGGCCAGTTTTCTTTGAGGTAAATATTCTAAATGTTTGGTGTGGCATGTGACTGGTGTTCTCCTCTGTGAGGCCAAGCAGCAGGTTCTAATAGAGAGTCTGTTGTCGGGGGTTGGGTTTAGTGTGACAGAGAAAGTGGCTAGAGCAGTTGTCTCGGGATCACGTCCATGGTTTCTTGTGGGGTCGCTGTGTATACAGTTGCTTTCCAGTGCCACTGGGTTTCAGTGAATAAATACCCGCCACAAGTATCTGTACGAAGACTAGGTACGAGTTTAGTCAGATAAGGGACATACTCTAATTAGTTAGTTGAGTATGGGGAGTCACCAGTTGTTGTTGCCACTAGTTGCATAGTGTAAAGGTTTGGTGTATGGTACCTCAATTTGGTTATCTAGGTTGCTAGATTTTTGTGGTTTGATATGGCTAACATTGTGGAAGATCTTGTTCAGTGTCCCTCGGCTGAGTTGTTGGAGCAATGTACAAAGGAGCAGTTGGTGAAGATTGCTCATTATTACTCTGTTGATTTTGATTCCAAGCAAACAAAGGAAACCCTGAAAAGTGTTATAAAGGCTCATTTGCTAGACTGTGCGGTACTGATGGACAGGGGAGGTCAGAGCATGGTCACTAATTATGTGTCTGGCTTAACATTTGAACAACAGGAAAGATTGTTGATTTTGAGGTTAGAAGAAATGAAACTGGATTTGGAACTGCAAAAATTGGCTTTGATTAGGGCAGGTAAAATGTCTGCATCGGCTTTGAATGAGGAACTTGTAAGTTCACGCTTGGATGTTGCAAGTAATTTACTGTTGTTGCCAAAGTTTAATGAAAATGATATAGACACTTTTTTTTGTCTGTTTGAGCGTGTTGCTGATTCAAGGGGCTAGCCTGATGAGGACAGAACTTTAATGTTGCAGTGTGTGTTTACAGGTAAAGCACAAGAAGCCTACTCCGCTTTATCTTCTGACGCCTGTAAAGATTATGATACGGTGAAATCGTCTGTTTTGAAGGCTTATGAGTTGGTGCCTGAAGCGTACCGCCAACGTTTTAGAGACTGGCGAAAGAGTGGTAACAAAACACATGTGGAATTTACACGGGATTTGATCTTGCATTTCAAGCGCTGGTACTCTGCTTCTGGGGTAAAAACATTGGATCAGTTATGTGATTTAATCATTCTGGAGCAGTTGAAACAGTCTGTCCCTGAGAACATTGCAACCTATATTAATGAACATAAAGTCACATGTCCTAGGGAGGCAGCAGTACTGGCTGATGAGTATGTGTTGACGCACAGGCGCATCTTTGGTGAGCGCAGTGACGACCGTGAGCGTTATGAAAGGAATGAATCTCAGAAAGCAGGATCTTTGTCCCCAAAGTATGCACAGCATCCTAATGGCACAAGCAATGCAAATGTGTGTAATTATTGCCATCAACAGGGTCATTGTAAAAAAGAATGTCCTTTGCTAGATGGGAAAAGCAACAATTTTCGTGTGAAGTCAGTTGGTTTGGCTACAACTGTTCATAATCCCAGAGTTGGGGAAACAGAAGTCTTGGCTCCATCGCAAATGCAGGGTAAGGCAATTGATATCTCAGAGGTTGAGTCGGGTTATGCTTCGTTTATGTCTGACGGTTTCGTAACCCTAGGTGGGAGTGACAAGAAAGTTCAAGTCAGGATTTTGAGGGACTCAGGCGCTTTGAATACTTTGGTGAGGGAGGCCATCTTGCCTTTTTCTCCAGATTCAGACACGGGGCGCTGTGTTCCAGTTCGAGGGATTGCTCTGCAATCCATTTCTGTGCCTGAGCATAAACTGTTTCTGTCCTGTGATTTGGTCCAGAGAGAAGTGGAGGTTGGTGTTCGTCCAGAGTTGCCCGTGACTGGAGTGGACATCATTTTGGGAAATGACCTGGCAGGTGGTCGTGTTTGGCCAGATCATGCAAAGCCATTCAGGGGTAACAAAATAAACATTGAAGGAAAGAGTTTTCATGTTAGAGGCGAGGACTGGTTTTGTACTGATAAGTGTGGAATGATGAACTTTGCTAGAAGAAGTAGTTGTTACAGATGTGGCAGGAAGAAACACATGAGGGCACAGATGATGAAAGCTGGAAGAACAGATAGTTGGAAAACTCTGGCTGGGAGGAGCAGGGTTCTCTTCAGTGTATATGATTGGAAGTGCAAAACATGTGGCAATGTCAATTGGGCTAGAAGGTCAGAGTGCAACATTTGTAACACACGGAAGTATGTGAAAGAGAGCTACAGTAACCTCTTTGGGTAAGATGGGGCAGGCAAGGGGAGCTTCGTCCCAGTCTTCTTGAAGTGTTGGCCGTACAGGCATTCCCTGTTTCGTCCACTAAGCAGCAGTAGTTGTTTTTCCTGGGGTTAGGCTATAATGATTGCAGGTTTTGTACAAATTTCGGTAGTCACCTCAGGTACTTTTTGTCATAGTTCCTTCTTTGCCTAGTATCACTTTTGATAGGCTTATAATGCAGTTTTTATGTGCTCTGAGACGTGTTACTCAGATTTATGAATTGGAAGAAAATGTTGTGTCTAATATTCTTGTTTTGTTTCAGGATCTGAGGTGCTACCTCATTCTTAAGGGGGGAAGTGTGACGGCCCCTAGGCCTTAGACTCAGGTCCCTGGTTAGCCACTCCCCAAATCAGGAGAGATTGCTGACACCTGATTTGGGTTGACTGCTCAGCTACAAGTATGGGTGCCTGAGCAGTCAGTCTCTCTCTCCTCTTGGGTTGCTTGGCTCTACTGGACCTTGGTTTGTTTGTGGTTTCTTTATATACTGATGCATGTTCACACTACACACATTACTGATTAACTGACTTCATAGTTAATTTAGTTTCTTTAAATAAATGCACTTCAATTGGATAAATCATGTGTGGTCTCCTTCCTTTGTCCGTCCTTGAGCCAGGGCGTGACAATAGTTTGTTTCGTAGATTATTTGGGCCGAGTACAATAACTTCAGTTTTGGTCGTGTTTAACATCAACAAGTTTAAGGTCATCCACGTTTTTAAGTCCTTGAGGCAGTCTTCAATTTTATTTAGGTGATTGGTTTCATCAGACTTGATGGATAAATATAGTTGAGTATCATCCACATAACAATGGCAATTTACAGAATGATTCCTTATAATATTGCCTAGGGTTGGTCATAGTAGAGCATCTTGACCTTGTTGGGAGGCCTGTGGCACAGTGGACTAGTGCGTTGGTGTGCTGACCTGGAGAGCACAGGTTCAAACCCCACTGCAGTCAGCATGTAGTTGTGTCCCTGAGACACTTCACCCCAAATTGTTCCTGTGGGGATTGCCCACAGTATTGAGTATGTAAGTAGCTTTGGATAAAAGCGTGTAACGTAAATGTAATGTTGGTCATTTATTTTGGTTCCAGCTTCATGAAGACTCTGGATATGTTTTGAGATATTCCATTTAAGATTTGAGAGCATCGAGGAAGCCAAGAAGAAGCAGCAGCATTTGATTCACACCGCAACTTGTTCCTAACCTCTTAGGTCTGATGCCAGTGATTTTGGAGCATCAAGGAAGCAGGAAATGCTACATACAATAACTAGTTTAGAGCTTATTGTCAGTCAGGTATGATGCCAATGTTTTTGTGTGCAACTTGTACAGCTAAGAAAACAATAACATTGCAATAGTGTCAGTCTGAAGAATGTGTGCAGCGTCTTAATTGGCACACACCCGAAAAGGAATTTGAGAAGGAAATCAAATCTGAGTTGGTGAAACCAGTAAGAAGAGAAGTAGAGTATTCAAAATGTTGAAACACACGAGAACAGAGAAGTCAATTGTGCACATTAAGCAAAAAATAAATTGCAACTAAGCCTTTTTGTTATTAACGAATTCTGTTGTTTTTTTGTAGAGTTTTTGGTATGTTTTCAACTTTCCATGTGCAGAGGTAATCAGGGGTCATTCACTGCAATGTTTTTTTACCTGATGATTTTTTATGCTATTTTTCACACATTTTGGTCAAACACATGTAATGGTTGATGCATTTAGTTGGCTATCACTCTTTATTATACACAGTTTACAAGTTTGTGCAAATTAGTGTTGTAATGGTCCAATTTAATCAGAGGTCGTCCAGTAACACCATTAATTAAGCAATGATGAAAGAAGTACTTATATATTTTATTTATGTAAACATTTAAAATGCTCTATAATATATGAAAGCCTTGCATTTAAACATTTACCCAAATGTATTTACAAAAGCATTATCAGTAAAATGCACATCAAGTAAGTCAATTGTTGTGCATCGCCAAATGTGTTAATCAGTCATGTTTCATGTTTATTTTGTATTGTTTTTCACTTCCTGTTTTGTTTTTGTCACGTCTCATTTCAGGTCCCTTGACTCCCTTTCTTTATGTGTTCTCCCGCCCTCATCATCGTCAGCCCCGCTCCTGATTGTTTTCACCTGTGTCTTGTTGTTGAGTGTTTAAATTCCCCAGTCTCCCAGTGTTCAGTGTCAGTTCGTCTTGTCCTGTCCTCATGCCAGAGCGCTTCTCTTCAGCGTTTGCTCGTTTGATTCAAGCCTATTTTTGCTCCTGAAACTTATTATAAGTTTAGTTCCTCACGTCGTGAGCGATGTTCTGTTGTACCTTGTTTAAGCCTTTTTTGTCATCTCGTAAGAGTGATTTTCTTTTGTTACATTTTTATACAAATAAAGTATATTAATTATACTTTACCTTTACTTTACTTTGTTCTTACTCATTAACCGACTTCACAGACACTATGAGTCATATTTTTGACCACTCATCACCTGCTACAGAAGCCAGCCGAAGACTACTTCAGATGCGCCAGCATAATCGCCAGGTGGTGGATTATGCTATCGAGTTTCGCACGGCAGCAGCGGACAGCAGGTGGAATGTTCCGGCTCTTCGCGACGCTTTTCTGACTGGGTTGTCAGATCCAATCAAGGGCCAGCTGGCTCCTCTGGAGGTATCACGGGACCTGGAGTCTCTCATTGCCGTTTCCATCCGGATCGTCAACCGTCTTCCGGAAAGAGAGAGAGAACGTCGACGCAACCAAGACGGACATCCCAGTTTCCAGGGCTTCTCTCAGCGAGCCGTTCCACCAGAGGAGGTTTTCCAGCCAGCAGATTCGGTCCGTTGGAGGACAGGGTGGCACGAGAGCACAGACGTGTGGGCCCAGTGGATGACCTTGGAGTGAAGAGACCCAGGAACAAAGAGCAGATGGTTTGGACACTTGCTAGATGCTGGGTTCAATATATTAGCCTGCTTAACGTCCAACTCTATCTGCCAGGAAAAAGCTCCGACCATACGGTTTAACGGAAGGATCCAGTATGTCCAAAACTGTGCAGCTCGGGTCCTCACACACACAAAGCCGTGGCAGCACATCACTCCCACCCTCATCCACCTCCACTGGTTGCTGGTCAAGTTCCGCATAACTTATAAAGTCCTCCTCCTGACCTACAAGTCCCTCCATGCCCTTGCCCCCCAGTACCTATCGGACATCCTCCACCCACATGCTCCACCTCGGAACCTGCGGTCATCAGACTCTGGCCTGCTCACCACCCCCCGCACCAAACTGAGAACCTTCGGGGACAGAGCCTTCAGTGTGGCAGCCCCCACCCTCTGGAACGCTCTCCCTGCGGAGATTCGCAACATCCCCACACTGGACGCCTTCAAAAGGGCCCTCAAGTCCCATCTGTTCATCAAGGCTTTCGGCCCTTAAATCGATCTGTTGTTTTGTCTGTCTGACCTTTGTTTTGTTTTGTGTGTGCTCGCCCTATTCCTGTAAAGCGACCTTGGGTCCCTTGAAAGGCGCTATAGAAATCTCAGTTATTATTATTATTATTATTATTATTATTATTATTAAGGATGGTCTTGGGCTCTACAGAAAAAGGTTCTGGTTCTAAAAGGCGAGACAAGGCCTCAGGCTTTTGATTCTGAGATCTGGGGCGGAAAGAGACAGTGAAATTGAACCTACTGAAAAATAGAGTCCACCTGGCCTGCCGAGAGTTGAGGCGTTTAGCCTTTCTTATATACTCCAGGTTCTTATGGTCTGTCCAGACTAAGAACGGCTGTTCTGCCCCCTCCAACCAGTGTCTCCATTCCTCAAGAGCAGCTGCCTGGGCACATAGATAGGGAGACACATTTGGAAAGAGTTGGAGAAAATTGTACACAAAGCATACAAAAGTATAAGTAGCTGCCATTTCTCTCTGACCTACGTGAGCCTCAAATTCAGAATTTTGGGCAGATAATTGTATTTAGGCATCAGGTTAATCACTTAAGGATTTAGCTCTATAGTTGATTTAGGACACTTTCTCAATTAGCTGCCATATTATGTATGTTGATTATTTTGACTAGTGTTGACCTGTGCCCTGTTTTACAACTGGATGCTTTTATATTTGAATGAGAAGTATCTGTTGACTTAGCAATAACGTTTTTCATTTCTTAATCCAAATGAGCCTTATCTGCCCACAAGGACAAGGTAATCTGTGGGTAAATCATCAATGAGTAACAACATGGACTATCTGCATTTGGTTGTGCAACCCTGTGTTGCAGAATAACAAAAAAGATTTGAGTAACATTTGACTCAATAGGTAAAGGTTTCCAACTGAAACTCTGTATGAACACTCACATGTTTCTCCATGTATGCATAAATAAAAAACAACTACATTTATTAAGTTATATCTTATGTGTAAAAAGTACAAGTTACTCTAGCTTGTGATGACCTTGTTTCTGTGTTTGCTGGACACCCTAAACACATTTCCTTTCAACCATTTTACACAAAGTTCCAACTGATGAGATAAATATCAAGCCTTGGTCCTATTCTCTCTCCCTTTGTCCTCATGTGGTTTCAAACATACTTGTTTTGTTGTGCCTTTTCAGCAGCAATCTAACCATCCTGAGAATGCCAAGTACACTCATTACCTTATCAAGCCGGGAAGTTAGGCCCAATATGATCCACCTGGCAGCAAACCAACAACATAGATATTTTCCAACTCTGGTGTTTTCTTTTTATCTGACCAGGAAGTACGACCATATTTTTGGGAAATTGGAAATATACAGCAAGTGAACAAAACTGTTGCGCCATGTCTTAAAAACAAGGCGTAGCTTATAAAAGCAAAGTCATTATCAAAGTCAACTTTAATGTCAATCTTTCAGTTTGTGTGTCCAGACAGAGAGATTGAAATAACGTTTCCAACAATCCCGAATACAAAAATACCGATATACAAATATACAAATGTGGGAACCACTGTACAATAAGACTACCCTTATAAAGGCTTTACGAATAGTTTGTAATTAATTAATTATGTTGTGAACACTTTATAAATCATTAATAAGCTTTTATAAGACATGAGATAAACAGGGCAATGTGACCGGTTGCTTGCCAAATAGTGAGCCCACATTTATCTGTGCTGCTAAGCCTTATCTTGGCTACTTAGCTTACTTCCTTCATCAGCCAGCGTCCTTAGTATCTGTTGCTCACTGAGTTGATTCTCGCTGAGTAGCCAATATAAGGCTTAGTCATCTTGCCAAATAGAGAGCCTGTGTGAAAACGTGTTAGAACTGGTTTATAAATGGTTCTTAATGATTAATAAAGTGTTTACAACCTAATTCATAACCTAATTATAAATCCTTTATTAATCCTTTATAAGGGTAGTCTTATTGTAAAGTGGTACCATCACTTCACACTTTACCAGCTGGCTGCTATATTCTGTATTTATGTATCAACTAATGTAATAATATGCCTGTCTGTCTGTCTGTCTGTCTGTCTGTCTGTCTGTCTGTCTGTCTGTCTGTCTGTCTGTTATCATTAATACAACATTGTAAATAGTTGTTGATCCTTGCTTGATACACATAATAAACCTTATCTACAAAAACAAGCCATAAATGGCCTATTCGAATCATATTCATCAACACAACATAAAGAGCAACTCCTCGTCAAGGTATGTGGTTGTTGAATACTGTTGCTTTTGGGTATATAGTTTGAAGGGCTGTTTCATATTTGTGAACTTACTCTGCACTGACATTTAAGGATTCACACATGTATTGATATTGAGTCATAGAATTAACTTTTATGTTTGTCACCATCAGATCAATGACACACATTTCAGTTCTGCTTCTCCTGTTGGGGACGAGCTGAGCTTACACCATACGTACGTAGGATCTATCTTTACATGTCATATCTTTGTTATAAAACATAAAAATGTAAAAGATCTGGCCAAAGCTGCTTCAAGTACTACATAAAAGAACAATGAGAGATAAGGGCTCTATTTTAGAGATCTAAAGTACATGGTCTTAAGTGCATTTTGAGTGTGTCCTACTTTTACAAATGTTTTTTTTAACTGCCTACAACTGGGCACAAAGTAAAGTTCAATGGTCAAGGGGTTTGTATTTAGTCTCTTGATTGGGCCATTTAAATGCGTATTTTGGACAAAACAATAATTTTGCAAATTTTTTAAGCAGACTTTTGTTGCAATCTCCACCAGTAAATCTTGACGTCATGCAAAGTGTGATTTCTGCTTCTTCAAGGTTTGCTGTAACCACCAGCATCCAGGCAGGTGGAACTGTTGAGTTGAGTCAGCCATGGAAAATACTTATTTCTAATTGGCTGACGGGTGTACGTTCAAATGGTATCTCTAGTAAATAGCCAATAAAATACATTTCATTTTTGTTTATCGAGTTAAGCAGCAGGTGGCGCAAATTCTCCATTTTGAAAAAAAAACATGAAACCATTGCAGAAGAGATGGTGAAGCAATTCAAAGAGCACCAGTGGAAGTGTAAACAGTGAAAAACAACGCGTGAAGGTCACATGAGATCTATGTGGAGCACTGAGGTGAACTAGAAAATGCATTTCTTGCAGAAAATGCGTGCGAATGCTGGAAACTGTGAACATTTATGGCTGAATTTAGCTGAAAATGCAGAAAAAGCTGAATATGTTATTAGCTGAATAGTAGCTGCTTTTAGCTAAAAAAATGAAGAAAAAGCTTAATATTTAAAAGAAAAGGTTTAAAAAAAGGTGTAAACAACTACTTATAGCCCCAATGTCCTGAAATAGCTGAATAATGTAATAGTTGAATGGTTTATAGCTGAAATTAGGCTGAAGGAGTTAGATATTAGCTGTAAGTAGTAGTGAATGAATGTTTACAAACACCTGTGTGTGTAAACCCAGAGATCAAAGTTTAACATGATGACGACTTAAGACCATTTACCAAATGCAGAGAGAGAGAGAGAAATTCAGTGTGTGTGGTAGATAGCTGTTCAGTGTGTGTGGTAGAGAGAGTGTGTGTGTGTGTGTGTGTGTGTGTGTGTGTGTGTGTGTGTGTGTGAGAGTGTGTGTGTGTCTGTCTGTTAGTGTGTGTGTGTGTGTGTGTGTGTGTGTGTGTGTGTGTGTGTGTGTTTGAAAGAGTGTGTGTGTGTGTGTGTGTGTGTGTGTGTGTGTGTGTGTGTGTGTTTGAGAGTGTGTGTGTCTGTCTGTGTGTGTGTCTGTGTTTGAGAGTGTGTGTGTGTGTGTGTGTGTGTGTGTGTGTGTGTGTGTGTGTGTGTGTCTCTGTGTTTGAGAGAGAGAAAGTGTGTGTGTGTGTGTGTGTGTGTGTGTGTGTGTGTGTGTGTGTGTGTGTGTGTCTGTGTTTGAGAGTGTGTGTGTCTGTCTGTGTGTGTGTTTGTGTGTGTGAGAGTCTGTGTGTGAGAGAGAGAGTGTGTGTGTGTGTGTGTGTGTGTGTGTGTGTGTGTGTGTGTGTGTGTGTGTGTGTGTGTGTGTGTGTGTGTGTGTGAGAGAGAGAGTGTGTGTCTCTGAGATGTCTTCACAGCTGGACTGTTGAAGTCTGCTGCATGTCAGTTGGAGTGATGATATCATCGTGTTCCATGACACAGGTGTTTCTATTTGAGCTAACGAGCTCTGTAGAGATCACAGGTTTCCATTGTTCTGAATGAGAGATGAACCTATTACATGTGAACGTTTTGTGGAAGAACCGTAACAGATATCTGTGAAATTTCAAAACGTGAAGCATGTCAAGGAAGTTCAGTATCTGAAGTGTAATTTGTGTGTAGTTTTGGGTTAATAATGTGGCCTTTTTGGCAGTTTAACTAAAGGTGTGCGGCTGCTACCGTGAGGAAATATCTGCCTGAAATTACAATGGGCTTCAATGGAGGAATGTTGAACGTTTTTGTCACTTAATGCCCTCAAGAGGCATTTTGTTTAATATGTTTTCTTAATGTTTTCTTATTTTCCAAGCTAGGAGAGGTTTTCCTACGTTTTCCATGAAAAAATATGTCTGAGGAGTGTAGGGTTTGGGAATTATGGCAAGTTTAAAACATTTTTGGGGGAGAATTTCAGGCACCGCTGCACTCTGTTTTGAGATCAAAGCACTCTAGAGTTAATGAGCTGCTCCATCCACTCCAATGTTAAGATCTGGAAAAAGCCTCTCTGCTAAGCTCCAAACTAATTCCAATATCTGAAAAAGTTGAAAAGATATCAAAATTATTTTATACAAGTTTTATAGCTGAAGGTATTGTGATCATTTGAAAGTTGGAATGAAGTGTCTGGCTGAAATTATGTGGAAGGAGATGCATTTGGCGCAAAGTGTAGGAAAAGTGGATTTGAAGGCATCTCCCATTGACTTCAATGTTACAAAAATAGTTTAAAAAGCTGAATATTTCAAAAAGTATGAAATATTTTTGAAAAAATTGAATGTTTCTTATCAATTGCTGAAAAGGCTGAATAGTTTAATATTTGAATGGTTTCTGTAGCTGAAAGTAAGCTGAAGTTATGGAGAGCTAAAGTATTGGCTGATTTGAAGGCTCTTCCCATTGACTTCAATGTTAAAAAAAGAGTTTAAAAAGCTGAATATTTCAAAAAGTATAACATATTTTGAAAAAGTTGAAGATTTCCCATCGATTCCTGAACAGGCTGAATAGTTTAATATTTGAATGGTTTCTGTAGCTGAAAATAAGCTGAAGTTATGGAGAGCCAAAGTATTGGCTGAAATAAGAGGAAGAATAAAGTTTTGAAGTACTATAGTGGAATGCTGTATACAGCATTCACACTAATTATTTTATTTTCTATCATTTTATCATCTCATCGGCGTAGCAGAAGCTTCAGTGGACATTTGAAGTCACATGCTTTCAAATGAGTGTGGACTGTACCGACTGAAACTGACGGCAAGGTTAATTATTGTGGAAGGATGGACCCCATCCTGCAACAAAAAAAGGTGGCCCAGAGGGAAAGGGAGAAAGAAAGAAGCGAGGAGGAAGCACCCAAATGTGCTAAAATCACTGATTTATTCAGAACCCCCCGTAAAGTATAGAATGACGAAGCAGAACAATAATAAAACATATATAGTACAATATAATATAACAGTATTTACATTGCATTTGATCTGGGGTTAAACTCTGGATTTTATCTTATTTTGCACTAAAGAGGAAATATTATGCAAATGTTCAGGTTCATAGTTCTATCTCCTCTAATGTGGCACAAACACCTATATCACACAACATGTGTGTGTGTGTGTGTGTGTGTGTGTGTGTGTGTGTGTGTGTGTGTGTGTGTGTGTGTGTGTGTGTGTGTGTGTGTGTGTGTGTGTGTGTGTTTGTGATGGATCGTTGGGACTATGTGCAACTCAAGGCATATGCTCGAACGGGAGCTGCCTGGACGCTGCAATCATGTTGCGCGCACTCCAT
>NW_027263491.1:0-15000 GCF_902827115.2 Pseudochaenichthys georgianus
AGAGACTCAGCTCCACCTGTCCCTCAGAGAGACGCTCCACCTGTCCCTCAGAGAGATGCTCCACCTGTCCCTCAGAGAGACTCAGCTCCACCTGTCCCTCAGAGAGACGCTCCACCTGTCCCTCAGAGAGACGCTCCACCTGTCCCTCAGAGAGACTCAGCTCCACCTGTCCCTCAGACTCAGCTCCACCTGTCCCTCAGACTCAGCTCCACCTGTCCCTCAGACTCAGCTCCACCTGTCCCTCAGACTCAGCTCCACCTGTCCCTCAGAGAGACTCAGCTCCACCTGTCCCTCAGAGAGACGCTCCACCTGTCCCTCAGAGAGACTCCACCTGTCCCTCAGAGAGACGCTCCACCTGTCCCTCAGAGAGACTCCACCTGTCCCTCAGAGAGACTCCACCTGTCCCTCAGAGAGACGCTCCATGTTCCAGAGAGACTCAGCTCCACCTGTCCCTCAGAGAGACGACGCTCAACCTGTCCCTCAGAGAGACGCTCCATGTTCCAGAGAGACTCAGCTCCACCTGTCCCTCAGAGAGACGCTCCACCTGTCCCTCAGAGAGACTCCACCTGTCCCTCAGAGAGATGCTCCACCTGTCCCTCAGAGAGACACTCCACCTGTCCCTCAGAGAGACTCCACCTGTCCCTCAGAGAGACGCTCCACCTGTCCCTCAGAGAGATGCTCCACCTGTCCCTCAGAGAGACTCTGCTCCACCTGTCCCTCAGAGAGACTCAGCTCCACCTGTCCCTCAGAGAGACGCTCCACCTGTCCCTCAGAGAGACGCTCCACCTGTCCCTCAGAGAGACTCCACCTGTCCCTCAGAGAGACGCTCCACCTGTCCCTCAGAGAGATGCTCCACCTGTCCCTCAGAGAGACTCAGCTCCACCTGTCCCTCAGAGAGACGCTCCACCTGTCCCTCAGAGAGACGCTCCACCTGTCCCTCAGAGAGACTCAGCTCCACCTGTCCCTCAGAGAGACGCTCCACCTGTCCCTCAGAGAGACGCTCCACCTGTCCCTCAGAGAGACGCTCCACCTGTCCCTCAGAGAGACGCTCCACCTGTCCCTCAGAGAGACTCAGCTCCACCTGTCCCTCAGACTCAGCTCCACCTGTCCCTCAGACTCAGCTCCACCTGTCCCTCAGAGAGATGCTCCACCTGTCCCTCAGAGAGACGCTCCACCTGTCCCTCAGAGAGACGCTCCACCTGTCCCTCAGAGAGACGCTCCACCTGTCCCTCAGACTCAGCTCCACCTGTCCCTCAGACTCAGCTCCACCTGTCCCTTAGAGAGACGCTCCACCTGTCCCTCAGAGAGACGACGCTCCACCTGTCCCTCAGAGAGACTCAGCTCCACCTGTCCCTCAGAGAGACAGCTCCACCTGTCCCTCAGAGAGACGCTCCACCTGTCCCTCAGAGAGACGCTCCACCTGTCCCTCAGACTCAGCTCCACCTGTCCCTCAGACTCAGCTCCACCTGTCCCTCAGAGAGACGCTCCACCTGTCCCTCAGAGAGACGCTCCACCTGTCCCTCAGAGAGACTCAGCTCCACCTGTCCCTCAGAGAGACTCAGCTCCACCTGTCCCTCAGAGAGACGCTCCACCTGTCCCTCAGAGAGACGCTCCACCTGTCCCTCAGAGAGACGCTCCACCTGTCCCTCAGAGAGACGCTCCACCTGTCCCTCAGAGAGACGCTCCACCTGTCCCTCAGAGAGACTCAGCTCCACCTGTCCCTCAGACTCAGCTCCACCTGTCCCTCAGACTCAGCTCCACCTGTCCCTTAGAGAGACGCTCCACCTGTCCCTCAGAGAGACTCAGCTCCACCTGTCCCTCAGACTCAGCTCCACCTGTCCCTCAGAGAGACGCTCCACCTGTCCCTCAGAGAGACTCAGCTCCACCTGTCCCTCAGAGAGACTCAGCTCCACCTGTCCCTCAGAGAGACGCTCCACCTGTCCCTCAGAGAGACGCTCCACCTGTCCCTCAGAGAGACTCAGCTCCACCTGTCCCTCAGAGAGACGCTCCACCTGTCCCTCAGAGAGACGCTCCACCTGTCCCTCAGAGAGACGCTCCACCTGTCCCTCAGAGAGACTCAGCTCCACCTGTCCCTCAGAGAGACGCTCCACCTGTCCCTCAGAGAGACGCTCCACCTGTCCCTCAGAGAGACTCAGCTCCACCTGTCCCTCAGAGAGACTCAGCTCCACCTGTCCCTCAGACTCAGCTCCACCTGTCCCTTAGAGAGACGCTCCACCTGTCCCTCAGAGACTCAGCTCCACCTGTCCCTCAGAGAGACTCAGCTCCACCTGTCCCTCAGACTCAGCTCCACCTGTCCCTTAGAGAGATGCTCCACCTGTCCCTCAGAGACACGCTCCACCTGTCCCTCAGAGAGACGCTCCACCTGTCCCTCAGAGAGACTCAGCTCCACCTGTCCCTCAGAGAGACGCTCCACCCGTCCCTCAGAGAGACTCAGCTCCACCTGTCCCTCAGACTCAGCTCCACCTGTCCCTCAGACTCAGCTCCACCTGTCCCTTAGAGAGACGCTCCACCTGTCCCTTAGAGAGACGCTCCACCTGTCCCTCAGAGAGACGCTCCACCTGTCCCTCAGAGAGACTCAGCTCCACCTGTCCCTCAGAGAGATGCTCCACCTGTCCCTCAGAGAGATGTCCCTCAGAGAGATGAAAAGGTAAAATGTCCCTGTAGAAAACGGCTTCTGCCACAAGAGGACAGCAACAAGTATCAATAGTCAGGTTAGCTGCGGTTGCTAAGCTAACAGCAGCCATGTTGCACCAGAGAGACAGCGCTGTGAAGCCAAACAGCGTCAAGTCGAGTTCTTTGGAGTGAATGATCACTTTCTATCTGATCGAGTCCTCTCACCTGGCTCCTCTGTCTCGCTGAAGGTAGGCAGGCGGGCAGTAGGACCTGGGGGAGGCAGCGAAGACAGGGGGTCGTCCTGGAGACACACACACATTTAAATATATGAATATACAGCCGTCAGTGTTCCTCAGAGGTGCTGCCTTCCTGCCTCCTGGAGACACACAGTCTCTCCTGGAGACACACTGTCTGTCCTGGAGACACACCGTCTCTCCTGGAGACACACCGTCTGTCCTGGAGACACACCGTCTCTCCTGGAGACAAACCGTCTGTCCTGGAGACACACCGTCTCTCCTGGAGACACACCGTCTCTCCTGGAGACAAACCGTCTCTCCTGGAGACACACCGTCTGTCCTGGAGACACACCGTCTCTCTCCTGGAGACACACCGTCTCTCCTGGAGACACACCGTCTGTCCTGGAGACACACAGTGTCTCTCCTGGAGACACACCGTCTGTCCTGGAGACACACAGTGTCTCTCCTGGAGACAAACCGTCTGTCCTGGAGACACACAGTGTCTCTCCTGGAGACAAACTGTCTGTCCTGGAGACACACAGTGTCTCTCCTGGAGACAAACTGTCTGTCCTGGAGACACACAGTCTCTCCTGGAGACACACCGTCTGTCCTGGAGACACACTGTCTCTCCTGGAGACACACCGTCTCTCTCCTGGAGACACACAACGTCTCTCCTGGAGACACACCGTCTCTCTCCTGGAGACACACCGTCTCTCCTGGAGACACACCGTCTCTCTCCTGGAGACACACCGTCTCTCCTGGAGACACACCGTCTCTCTCCTGGAGACACACCGTCTCTCTCCTGGAGACACACCGTCTCTGTCCTGGAGACAAACCGTCTGTCCTGGAGACAAACCGTCTGTCCTGGAGACACACAGTGTCTCTCCTGGAGACAAACCGTCTGTCCTGGAGACACACAGTGTCTCTCCTGGAGACAAACCGTCTGTCCTGGAGACACCGTGTCTCTCCTGGAGACACCGTGTCTCTCCTGGAGACAAACCGTCTGTCCTGGAGACACACTGTCTCTCCTGGAGACAAACCGTCTGTCCTGGAGACACACAGTGTCTCTCCTGGAGACACACCCTCTGTCCTGGAGACAAACTGTCTGTCCTGGAGACACACCGTCTCTCCTGGAGACAAACCGTCTGTCCTGGAGACACACAGTGTCTCTCCTGGAGACAAACCGTCTGTCCTGGAGACACACTGTCTCTCCTGGAGACAAACCGTCTGTCCTGGAGACACAGTGTCTCTCCTGGAGACAAACCGTCTGTCCTGGAGACAAACCGTCTGTCCTGGAGACACAGTGTCTCTCCTGGAGACAAACCGTCTGTCCTGGAGACACACTGTCTCTCCTGGAGACACACCGTCTGTCCTGGAGACAAACCGTCTGTCCTGGAGACACACCGTCTGTCCTGGAGACAAACCGTCTGTCCTGGAGACACACCGTCTCTCCTGGAGACACACCGTCTCTCTCCTGGAGACACACCGTCTCTCCTGGAGACAAACCGTCTCTCCTGGAGACACACCGTCTCTCTCCTGGAGACACACCGTCTCTCCTGGAGACAAACCGTCTCTCCTGGAGACAAACCGTCTGTCCTGGAGACACACCGTCTCTCCTGGAGACAAACCGTCTGTCCTGGAGACACACCGTCTCTCCTGGAGACAAACCGTCTGTCCTGGAGACACACAGTCTCTCCTGGAGACACACCGTCTCTCTCCTGGAGACACACCGTCTCTCCTGGAGACACACCGTCTCTCTCCTGGAGACACACCGTCTCTCCTGGAGACACACTGTCTCTCTCCTGGAGACACACCGTCTCTCCTGGAGACAAACCGTCTGTCCTGGAGACACACAGTGTCTCTCCTGGAGACACACCGTCTCTCCTGGAGACAAACCGTCTCTCCTGGAGACACACAGTGTCTCTCCTGGAGACACACCGTCTCTCTCCTGGAGACACACCGTCTCTCCTGGAGACACACCGTCTCTCTCCTGGAGACACACCGTCTCTCCTGGAGACACACTGTCTCTCTCCTGGAGACACACCGTCTCTCCTGGAGACAAACTGTCTGTCCTGGAGACACACAGTGTCTCTCCTGGAGACACACCGTCTCTCCTGGAGACAAACCGTCTTTCCTGGAGACAAACCGTCTGTCCTGGAGACACACAGTGTCTCTCCTGGAGACAAACCGTCTGTCCTGGAGACACACAGTGTCTCTCCTGGAGACACACCGTCTCTCCTGGAGACACACCCTCTCTCCTGGAGACACACCGTCTCTCCTGGAGACACACCGTCTGTCCTGGAGACACACCGTCTCTCCTGGAGACACACCGTCTGTCCTGGAGACACACCGTCTCTCCTGGAGACACACCGTCTGTCCTGGAGACACACAGTGTCTCTCCTGGAGACACACTGTCTCTCCTGGAGACAAACTGTCTGTCCTGGAGACACACAGTCTGTCCTGGAGACACACAGTCTGTCCTGGAGACAAACCGTCTCTCCTGGAGACACACAGTGTCTCTCCTGGAGACACACCGTCTCTCTCCTGGAGACACACCGTCTCTCCTGGAGACACACCGTCTCTCTCCTGGAGACACACCGTCTCTCCTGGAGACACACTGTCTCTCTCCTGGAGACACACCGTCTCTCCTGGAGACAAACTGTCTGTCCTGGAGACACACAGTGTCTCTCCTGGAGACACACCGTCTCTCCTGGAGACAAACCGTCTTTCCTGGAGACAAACCGTCTGTCCTGGAGACACACAGTGTCTCTCCTGGAGACAAACCGTCTGTCCTGGAGACACACAGTGTCTCTCCTGGAGACACACCGTCTCTCCTGGAGACACACCCTCTGTCCTGGAGACACACCGTCTCTCCTGGAGACACACCGTCTGTCCTGGAGACACACCGTCTCTCCTGGAGACACACCGTCTGTCCTGGAGACACACAGTGTCTCTCCTGGAGACACACCGTCTCTCCTGGAGACACACTGTCTCTCCTGGAGACAAACTGTCTCTCCTGGAGACAAACTGTCTGTCCTGGAGACACACAGTCTGTCCTGGAGACACACAGTCTGTCCTGGAGACAATCTGTCTCTCCTGGAGACACACCGTCTCTCCTGGAGACACACCGTCTGTCCTGGAGACACACCGTCTCTCCTGGAGACACACCGTCTGTCCTGGAGACACACCGTCTCTCCTGGAGACACACCGTCTCTCCTGGAGACACACTGTCTCTCCTGGAGACAGTGTTTCTCCTGGAGACAAACCGTCTGTCCTGGAGACACACAGTGTCTCTCCTGGAGACAAACCGTCTGTCCTGGAGACACACAGTGTCTCTCCTGGAGACAAACCGTCTGTCCTGGAGACACACAGTGTCTCTCCTGGAGACAAACCGTCTGTCCTGGAGACACACAGTGTCTCTCCTGGAGACAAACCGTCTGTCCTGGAGACACACAGTGTCTCTCCTGGAGACAAACCGTCTGTCCTGGAGACACACAGTGTCTCTCCTGCAGACAAACCGTCTGTCCTGGAGACACCGTGTCTCTCCTGGAGACACACCGTCTGTCCTGGAGACACACAGTGTCTCTCCTGGAGACAAACCGTCTCTCCTGGAGACACACCGTCTCTCCTGGAGACACACCGTCTCTCCTGGAGACACACCGTCTGTCCTGGAGACAAACTGTCTCTCCTGGAGACACACCGTCTCTCCTGGAGACACACCGTCTCTCCTGGAGACACACTGTCTGTCCTGGAGACAAACTGTCTCTCCTGGAGACACACTGTCTGTCCTGGAGACAAACTGTCTCTCCTGGAGACACACTGTCTGTCCTGGAGACAAACTGTCTCTCCTGGAGACACACTGTCTCTCCTGGAGACACACTGTCTGTCCTGGAGACACACAGTCTGTCCTGGAGACACACAGTCTCTCCTGGAGACAATCTGTCTCTCCTGGAGACACACAGTCTGTCCTGGAGACACACAGTCTGTCCTGGAGACAATCTGTCTCTCCTGGAGACACAGTGTTTCTCCTGGAGACACACTGTCTCTCCTGGAGACACACTGTCTGTCCTGGAGACACACCGTCTGTCCTGGAGACACACCCTGTGCAGTGAGGAGAATAGACGGATACACAAATAGAAAAAGACCACGTCTGCACACGTTACTAAAAGTAAAAGCCGATCAGAACTCCGGGGGGAAGGTAGCGGTGCCTGTGTTATTGATGTGTTCTCACCTGGAAGTTATCTTTCTCCAGAGCCTCCAGCTGCCGGCTCAGCCTCCTCTGCCTCGTAGCTTCATCGAGAACTCTGCGTCTGGAGTCAGCCTCCACACGAGCTGGGGGGGGGGGGGGGAGACACACAGACACAGAGAGAGAGAGAGAGAGAGAGAGAGAGAGAGAGACAGAGGCACACACACACACATCTTGGTTAACATGAATAATAATAAATAGAGCATTATAACAGTAACATAATAATGAAATGTATTTAATAAAACGTCAATTTAATTTATTCACATGTTTGGTATCGACTGAAATCAAACATTCCCTTCAACTTGAATTCAAGTTAGGACCGATATCCGGATCGATGTCATGCCATACAATAAAGAAAACGGTATACTATAAAGTACAGGTAAACAAGAGCCTGTGTGTGTGCGCGTGTGTGTGCGTGTTATAAAGAGGTAAATATAGCTAGCATCCCTTCAGTAGCCCCGCTGCAGATCTGGCTGCAGAAGTCATGGTTGTACTCTCTTGTCAGTCAGTGTAACTGCGCTGAAAGGATCTTATGTTGGTACAAATACTAAATATGTAATAATAAAAAAACAAAGCCAGATGTTAGAGCTCATAAAATCAGAGAGAGGTTTAAAATGATCCTGATGTAGCTTCAGCTAGCCGCAGCTAACAGATCAACACACAGACCTCATGGAGACACCGGTACCCTCCTAAGTGTGTACTACCTGTACTGACTTCACTGAGACACGCAGATACGACTCGCTTTCATGGATACAAGTGTTTAAATGTGTTAGAATTAAACACAACTCACCGGAGCTTTTCTTCTCCAGCACCATGTTGTCACTACGGCAGCCGAGTCTGGCCAGAACACACGAAGCGCCACAGACGGATTTACATGTAAGGATACTTCAGTTTAAGGTTTTAAATACTTAACAGATTATGTTTTTTTATTTCTGATCAAGTTTGAATAGTCAGAATACTTGTTTTAACGTGGTTTCTTTGCTACGGGAAGCAACGAGGGACCAGTGCGCTGTGTTAATGGAGCGCGTTTCTTCTCTTTGTCGCCCCCTGCTGGCTTTATACGGTTTACATAAACACTCATTTTTTACTTTTTATTTCACAAAAAACTCTTTAAGTCATTTAATTTAATACGTTTGGTAAATACGACAGGTACTTAAAACAATATTCAAAAGCATTAATGTCTTAGTAATTAAGATTAAAAGTCAGAATTAAGAGTGGCAGTTATAATTAGGTAATACAAATAGTTAAAACATAATAATTAAATGCTCTTTGACTTGATTTCACATGTTATAAAAAACGCATATTATTTAAATAAATTCTGTTTAAAAATGGATTTAATTATTAAAAAAAAATGATAGATACAAATACATGTATTAATTAATTATCTATAACTTTGACCTCTTTTTTATCCATCCATCCATCTTCTCCCGCTTGTCCGTGGTCGGGTCTCGGGGTATCAGTTCCAGCAGAGAGCAACAGGCGTTCCTTTCCCCTCATCAACCAGCTCTGACCGGGGGTGCGAGCTGAAGGCCTCCTGAACTTGGGCCTCCTCCAGACGGTCCCAGTTCACCCGAACTACACGTTTGGGCTCACCAGGTCTCTCCAGAGGCTTCCCCCGCCACTCCACCCAACTCACCACCAGAGGGCGATCAGTTCTCCGCCCTCTCTTTACCCGAGTGTCCAAAACATACGGCCTCAGGTCCGATGATACGATAACGAAATCGATCATGGACCTTCTGCCTCGGGTGCTCTGGTACCACGTACACTTATGAGCATCCTTATGTTCGAACATGGTGTTTGTTATGGCCAATCCATGACTAGCACAGAAGTCCAGGAACAAACCACCGCTCCGGTTCAGATCAGGGGGGCCGTTCCTCCCAATCACGCCCCTCCAAGTGTCTCCATCATTGCCCACATGTGCGTTGAAGTCTCCCAGCAAGACTAAGGAGTCCCCTTCAGGAGCCCCATACAGGACTCTTTCCAGGGTCTCCCAGCAAGACTAAGGAGTCCCCTTCAGGAGCCCCATACAGGACTCTTTCCAGGGTCTCCCAGCAGGACTAAGGAGTCCCCTTCAGGAGCCCATACAGGACTCTTTCCAGGGTCTCCCAGCAGGACTAAAGAGTCCCCTTCAGGAGCCCATACAGGACTCTTTCCAGGGTCTCCCAGCAAGACTAAGGAGTCCCCTTCAGGAGCCCCATACAGGACTCTTTCCAGGGTCTCCCAGCAGGACTAAGGAGTCCCCTTCAGGAGCCCATACAGGACTCTTTCCAGGGTCTCCCAGCAGGACTAAAGAGTCCCCTTCAGGAGCCCATACAGGACTCTCTCCAGGGTCTCCCAGCAGGACTAAAGAGTCCCCTTCAGGAGCCCATACAGGACTCTTTCCAGGGTCTCCCAGCAGGACTAAAGAGTCCCCTTCAGGAGCCCATACAGGACTCTTTCCAGGGTCTCCCAGCAGGACTAAGGAGTCCCCTTCAGGAGCCCATACAGGACTCTTTCCAGGGTCTCCCAGCAGGACTAAAGAGTCCCCTTCAGGAGCCCATACAGGACTCTTTCCAGGGTCTCCCAGCAAGACTAAGGAGTCCCCTTCAGGAGCCCCATACAGGACTCTTTCCAGGGTCTCCCAGCAAGACTAAGGAGTCCCCTTCAGGAGCCCATACAGGACTCTTTCCAGGGTCTCCCAGCAAGACTAAGGAGTCCCCTTCAGGAGCCCATACAGGACTCTTTCCAGGGTCTCCCAGCAAGGACTAAGGAGTCCCCTTCAGGAGCCCATACAGGACTCTTTCCAGGGTCTCCCAGCAAGACTAAGGAGTCCCCTTCAGGAGCCCATACAGGACTCTTTCCAGGGTCTCCCAGCAAGGACTAAGGAGTCCCCTTCAGGAGCCCATACAGGACTCTTTCCAGGGTCTCCCAGCAGGACTAAGGAGTCCCCTTCAGGAGCCCCATACAGGACTCTTTCCAGGGTCTCCCAGCAAGACTAAGGAGTCCCCTTCAGGAGCCCCATACAGGACTCTTTCCAGGGTCTCCCAGCAGGACTAAGGAGTCCCCTTCAGGAGCCCCATACAGGACTCTTTCCAGGGTCTCCCAGCAGGACTAAGGAGTCCCCTTCAGGAGCCCATACAGGACTCTTTCCAGGGTCTCCCAGCAAGACTAAGGAGTCCCCTTCAGGAGCCCATACAGGACTCTTTCCAGGGTCTCCCAGCAGGACTAAGGAGTCCCCTTCAGGAGCCCCATACAGGACTCTCTCCAGGGTCTCCCAGCAGGACTAAGGAGTCCCCTTCAGGAGCCCATACAGGACTCTCTCCAGGGTCTCCCAGCAAGACTAAAGAGTCCCCTTCAGGAGCCCATACAGGACTCTTTCCAGGGTCTCCCAGCAGGACTAAAGAGTCCCCTTCAGGAGCCCCATACAGGACTCTTTCCAGGGTCTCCCAGCAGGACTAAGGAGTCCCCTTCAGGAGCCCCATACAGGACTCTCTCCAGGGTCTCCCAGCAGGACTAAAGAGTCCCCTTCAGGAGCCCATACAGGACTCTTTCCAGGGTCTCCCAGCAGGACTAAGGAGTCCCCTTCAGGAGCCCCATACAGGACTCTTTCCAGGGTCTCCCAGCAGGACTAAGGAGTCCCCTTCAGGAGCCCCATACAGGACTCTTTCCAGGGTCTCCCAGCAGGACTAAAGAGTCCCCTTCAGGAGCCCCATACAGGACTCTTTCCAGGGTCTCCCAGCAGGACTAAGGAGTCCCCTTCAGGAGCCCCATACAGGACTCTTTCCAGGGTCTCCCAGCAGGACTAAGGAGTCCCCTTCAGGAGCCCCATACAGGACTCTCTCCAGGGTCTCCCAGCAAGACTAAAGAGTCCCCTTCAGGAGCCCCATACAGGACTCTCTCCAGGGTCTCCCAGCAGGACTAAAGAGTCCCCTTCAGGAGCCCCATACAGGACTCTCTCCAGGGTCTCCCAGCAAGACTAAAGAGTCCCCTTCAGGAGCCCCATACAGGACTCCTTCCAGGGTCTCCCAGCAGGACTAAAGAGTCCCCTTCAGGAGCCCCATACAGGACTCTTTCCAGGGTCTCCCAGCAGGACTAAGGAGTCCCCTTCAGGAGCCCCATACAGGACTCTCTCCAGGGTCTCCCAGCAGGACTAAGGAGTCCCCTTCAGGAGCCCCATACAGGACTCTCTCCAGGGTCTCCCAGCAAGACTAAAGAGTCCCCTTCAGGAGCCCCATGCAGGACTCTCTCCAGGGTCTCCCAGCAGGACTAAAGAGTCCCCTTCAGGAGCCCATACAGGACTCTCTCCAGGGTCTCCCAGCAGGACTAAAGAGTCCCCTTCAGGAGCCCCATACAGGACTCTCTCCAGGGTCTCCCAGCAGGACTAAAGAGTCCCCTTCAGGAGCCCCATACAGGACTCTTTCCAGGGTCTCCCAGCAAGACTAAGGAGTCCCCTTCAGGAGCCCATACAGGACTCTTTCCAGGGTCTCCCAGCAAGACTAAGGAGTCCCCTTCAGGAGCCCCATACAGGACTCTTTCCAGGGTCTCCCAGCAAGACTAAGGAGCCCCCTTCAGGAGCCCCATACAGGACTCTTTCCAGGGTCTCCCAGCAGGACTAAGGAGTCCCCTTCAGGAGCCCCATACAGGACTCTTTCCAGGGTCTCCCAGCAAGACTAAGGAGTCCCCTTCAGGAGCCCCATACAGGACTCTTTCCAGGGTCTCCCAGCAAGACTAAGGAGTCCCCTTCAGGAGCCCCATACAGGACTCTTTCCAGGGTCTCCCAGCAGGACTAAGGAGTCCCCTTCAGGAGCCCCATACAGGACTCTTTCCAGGGTCTCCCAGCAAGACTAAGGAGTCCCCTTCAGGAGCCCCATACAGGACTCTCTCCAGGGTCTCCCAGCAGGACTAAAGAGCCCCCTTCAGGAGCCCATACAGGACTCTCTCCAGGGTCTCCCAGCAGGACTAAAGAGTACCCTTCAGGAGCCCATACAGGACTCTTTCCAGGGTCTCCCAGCAGGACTAAAGAGTCCCCTTCAGGAGCCCCATACAGGACTCTTTCCAGGGTCTCCCAGCAAGACTAAGGAGTCCCCTTCAGGAGCCCCATACAGGACTCTTTCCAGGGTCTCCCAGCAAGGACTAAGGAGTCCCCTTCAGGAGCCCCATACAGGACTCTCTCCAGGGTCTCCCAGCAGGACTAAGGAGTCCCCTTCAGGAGCCCATACAGGACTCTCTCCAGGGTCTCCCAGCAGGACTAAGGAGTCCCCTTCAGGAGCCCATACAGGACTCTTTCCAGGGTCTCCCAGCAGGACTAAGGAGTCCCCTTCAGGAGCCCATACAGGACTCTCTCCAGGGTCTCCCAGCAGGACTAAGGAGTCCCCCTTCAGGAGCCCCATACAGGACTCTCTCCAGGGTCTCCCAGCAGGACTAAGAGTCCCCTTCAGGAGCCCATACAGGACTCTCTCCAGGGTCTCCCAGCAAGGACTAAAGAGTCCCCCTTCAGGAGCCCCATACAGGACTCTTTCCAGGGTCTCCCAGCAGGACTAAAGAGTCCCCTTCAGGAGCCCCATACAGGACTCTTTCCAGGGTCTCCCAGCAAGACTAAGGAGTCCCCTTCAGGAGCCCCATACAGGACTCTTTCCAGGGTCTCCCAGCAAGACTAAGGAGTCCCCTTCAGGAGCCCATACAGGACTCTTTCCAGGGTCTCCCAGCAGGACTAAAGAGTCCCCTTCAGGAGCCCCATACAGGACTCTTTCCAGGGTCTCCCAGCAGGACTAAAGAGTCCCCTTCAGGAGCCCCATACAGGACTCTTTCCAGGGTCTCCCAGCAAGACTAAGGAGTCCCCTTCAGGAGCCCCATACAGGACTCTCTCCAGGGTCTCCCAGCAGGACTAAAGAGTCCCCTTCAGGAGCCCCATACAGGACTCTTTCCAGGGTCTCCCAGCAGGACTAAAGAGTCCCCTTCAGGAGCCCATACAGGACTCTCTCCAGGGTCTCCCAGAAGGCCGTATACTCTGAACTGCTGTTGGGTGCATAAGCACACACAACAGTCAGAGTTTCCCCCCCATAACCCGCAGGCGTAGGGAGGCGACCCTCTCGTCCACTGGGGTAAACTCCAACAACGAAGCACCTAACCGGGGACTTGTGAGTCTCCCCGCCCGGCGCCTCACACCCTGAGCAACTCCGGAGAAGAATAGAGTCCAACCCCTATCCAGAAGGAAGGTTCCAGAGCCGACGCTGTGCGTAGAGGTGAGCCCAACCAGATCCAGCTGGTACCGCTCCACCTCCCGCACAAGCTCCGCCTCCTTCCCCCCCAGAGAGGTGACGGTCCCAAAGCCAGCTTCTGCCGCCCGGGTCTGGTCCGTCGAGACCCTCCGCTTTCACTGCCACCCGTCTGGCAGCGCACCCGACCCCATCGCTGTGTCCCGTAGGTGGTGGGCCCGCGGGACGGAGAAGCGGAGGTGTTGCCCACGTTGCCTTTTCGGGCTGGGCCCGGCCGGGCTCCGTGGCAAGCCCGGCCACCAGACGCTCGCCGACGAGTCCTCCTTCTGGGCCTGGCTCCAGAAGGGGGCACCGGGCTTCCTCCGGGCCGGGTGTCCTCACTTCTTGTGTCGTCTTTCATGAGGTCTTCGAACCAGTCTCAGTCCGGCCCCTTGCCGGAGAGCAGTCTGCCATGGGAGACCCAGGAACACAAGGTCCAGACAACACAGCCCCCAGGTTCATCAGGGCACACAGACCGCTCCACCACGGTGAGGTGCTGGTTCTTCAGAGAACACGTATTGTAAAAAAAACCTGAAGCTTTTAAAGACTTTTCAGGATGTCCTGCTTTAAATGCATGATTTATATGTACCTGTGTTTATAAGGACTTTGCACATCAACGCTACGGTTAAATGGACTGTACTCATATAGCGCTTCATCCAGTCTTTACGACCTCTCAAAGCTTTACATGTCCTTCACCCGCTCACACAGAGCAGTGTTCCTGAGGACCTGACACTCACACACTCACACACACTCACACAGCGCTGGCCATCGGGAGCATCTCAGGGTTCAGTGTCTCGCCCAAGGATACATCGACATGTTGGCTGCACGGGCTGGCATCGAACCACAACCTTCTGGCTGAAAGACGACCGCACGCCCTCGCAGCCGCAGTCATATTTTATTATTATTCCATACATTCATAAAACCACCATTAAAACCCTCCACTCCCCGACAGAGACAGACGCACCCGCTGTGACAGTAACATTATTTATTCAAATCTCAAAACTTTATTCGCTCAGTCAAATAATTTAACGCAGTTTTTACAAAGCCAGAGACAGGCACGGAGATAATAAAACAAACAGAATGATGAAACGATGGAAACACAACGACTTTAAATCAAACAGGAAGTAGAAAAAAGGCCTTTAGTGTTTCTCAAAAACTACATTTACACTAAACATAAAAATATATTTCTATTTTCCTGCTTTTTGGCTCAATCCCAGTGATCTGATTGGCCGAAAAACAGCCGTCTGAGCTCCCATCATGCATTGCTCCACGGCCATTTTCATTTATTTTAAACTCGAGCAAGAATTACGTTTTATTTTCCTTCAGGATCAGTGCTGAGGAACATTCAGGAGTGTGACAGCAGAGAGGACACACACAGTCACACACACGCGCGCGCACACACACACACACACACACACACACACACACACACACACACACACAAAGGCGGAGTGTGATAGGTCTGCTTGCATAGGTTCAGGTAGTTTGATAAAAAGGCAGCGTGGTGACAATCTGTTAAACCTCTACGAGAGACTCTTATTTTGAAACTCCAGAGTTGCTAAACACTAATTAACTCTTATTTTGAAACTGCTTGAGTGAAAGTCACTAAGTGAAGATAAAATCTCATCAAATACTTTTATTTTGAAATTCC
>NW_027263491.1:20000-54722 GCF_902827115.2 Pseudochaenichthys georgianus
GCTTAGTGTATATATATGTACAGTACCTTGGGGTAGTACCCGGGGTACAGCTTAGTGTATATATATGTACAGTACCTTGGGGTAGTACCCGGCGTACAGCTTAGTGTATATATATGTACAGTACCTTGGGGTAGTACCCGGCGTACAGCTTAGTGTATATATATGTACAGTACCTTGGGGTAGTACCCGGGGTACAGCTTAGTGTATATATATGTACAGTACCTTGGGGTAGTACCCGGGGTACAGCTTAGTGTATATATATGTACAGTACCTTGGGGTAGTACCCGGCGTACAGCTTAGTGTATATATATGTACAGTACCTTGGGGTAGTACCCGGCGTACTGCTTAGTGTATATATATGTACAGTACCTTGGGGTAGTACCCGGCGTACTGCTTAGTGTATATATATGTACAGTACCTTGGGGTAGTACCCGGCGTACAGCTTAGTGTATATATATGTACAGTACCTTGGGGTAGTACCCGGGGTACAGCTTAGTGTATATATATGTACAGTACCTTGGGGTAGTACCCGGCGTACTGCTTAGTGTATATATATGTACAGTACCTTGGGGTAGTACCCGGCGTACTGCTTAGTGTATTTATATGTACAGTACCTTGGGGTAGTACCCGGCGTACTGCTTAGTGTATATATATGTACAGTACCTTGGGGTAGTACCCGGGGTACAGCTTCTCAGTGATGGGGCTGATGTAGTGTGTATATATATATATTAGTACCTTGGGGTAGTACCCGGGGTACAGCTTAGTGTAGATATATGTACAGTACCTTGGGGTAGTACCCGGGGTACAGCTTAGTGTATATATATGTACAGTACCTTGGGGTAGTACCCGGCGTACTGCTTAGTGTATATATATGTACAGTACCTTGGGGTAGTACCCGGGGTACAGCTTAGTGTATATATATGTACAGTACCTTGGGGTAGTACCCGGCGTACTGCTTAGTGTATTTATATGTACAGTACCTTGGGGTAGTACCTGGCGTACTGCTTAGTGTATATATATGTACAGTACCTTGGGGTAGTACCCGGCGTACTGCTTAGTGTATATATATGTACAGTACCTTAGGATAGTACCCGGCGTACAGCTTAGTGTATATATATGTACAGTACCTTGGGGTAGTACCCGGCGTACTGCTTAGTGTATATATATGTACAGTACCTTGGGGTAGTACCCGGGGTACAGCTTAGTGTATATATATGTACAGTACCTTGGGGTAGTACCCGGCGTACAGCTTAGTGTATATATATGTACAGTACCTTGGGGTAGTACCCGGGGTACAGCTTAGTGTATATATATGTACAGTACCTTGGGGTAGTACCCGGGGTACAGCTTAGTGTATATATATGTACAGTACCTTGGGGTAGTACCCGGCGTACTGCTTAGTGTATATATATGTACAGTACCTTGGGGTAGTACCCGGCGTACAGCTTAGTGTATATATATGTACAGTACCTTGGGGTAGTACCCGGGGTACAGCTTAGTGTATATATATGTACAGTACCTTGGGGTAGTACCCGGCGTACTGCTTAGTGTATATATATGTACAGTACCTTGGGGTAGTACCCGGCGTACTGCTTAGTGTATTTATATGTACAGTACCTTGGGGTAGTACCCGGCGTACTGCTTAGTGTATATATATGTACAGTACCTTGGGGTAGTACCCGGGGTACAGCTTCTCAGTGATGGGGCTGATGTAGTGTGTATATATATATATTAGTACCTTGGGGTAGTACCCGGGTACAGCTTAGTGTAGATATATGTACAGTACCTTGGGGTAGTACCCGGCGTACTGCTTAGTGTATATATATGTACAGTACCTTGGGGTAGTACCCGGGGTACAGCTTCTCAGTGATGGGGCTGATGTAGTGTGTATATATATATATTAGTACCTTGGGGTAGTACCCGGGGTACAGCTTAGTGTAGATATATGTACAGTACCTTGGGGTAGTACCCGGGGTACAGCTTAGTGTATATATATGTACAGTACCTTGGGGTAGTACCCGGCGTACTGCTTAGTGTATATATATGTACAGTACCTTGGGGTAGTACCCGGGGTACAGCTTAGTGTATATATATGTACAGTACCTTGGGGTAGTACCCGGCGTACTGCTTAGTGTATTTATATGTACAGTACCTTGGGGTAGTACCCGGCGTACTGCTTAGTGTATATATATGTACAGTACCTTGGGGTAGTACCCGGCGTACTGCTTAGTGTATATATATGTACAGTACCTTAGGATAGTACCCGGCGTACAGCTTAGTGTATATATATGTACAGTACCTTGGGGTAGTACCCGGCATACTGCTTAGTGTATATATATGTACAGTACCTTGGGGTAGTACCCGGGGGTACAGCTTAGTGTATATATATGTACAGTACCTTGGGGTAGTACCCGGCGTACAGCTTAGTGTATATATATGTACAGTACCTTGGGGTAGTACCCGGGGTACAGCTTAGTGTATATATATGTACAGTACCTTGGGGTAGTACCCGGGGTACAGCTTAGTGTATATATATGTACAGTACCTTGGGGTAGTACCCGGCGTACAGCTTAGTGTATATATATGTACAGTACCTTGGGGTAGTACCCGGGGTACAGCTTAGTGTATATATATGTACAGTACCTTGGGGTAGTACCCGGCGTACTGCTTAGTGTATATATATGTACAGTACCTTGGGGTAGTACCCGGCGTACAGCTTAGTGTATATATATGTACAGTACCTTGGGGTAGTACCCGGGGTACAGCTTAGTGTATATATATGTACAGTACCTTGGGGTAGTACCCGGCGTACTGCTTAGTGTATATATATGTACAGTACCTTGGGGTAGTACCCGGCGTACTGCTTAGTGTATTTATATGTACAGTACCTTGGGGTAGTACCCGGCGTACTGCTTAGTGTATATATATGTACAGTACCTTGGGGTAGTACCCGGGGTACAGCTTCTCAGTGATGGGGCTGATGTAGTGTGTATATATATATATTAGTACCTTGGGGTAGTACCCGGGGTACAGCTTAGTGTAGATATATGTACAGTACCTTGGGGTAGTACCCGGCGTACTGCTTAGTGTATATATATGTACAGTACCTTGGGGTAGTACCCGGGGTACAGCTTCTCAGTGATGGGGCTGATGTAGTGTGTATATATATATATTAGTACCTTGGGGTAGTACCCGGGGTACAGCTTAGTGTAGATATATGTACAGTACCTTGGGGTAGTACCCGGGGTACAGCTTAGTGTATATATATGTACAGTACCTTGGGGTAGTACCCGGCGTACTGCTTAGTGTATATATATGTACAGTACCTTGGGGTAGTACCCGGGGTACAGCTTAGTGTATATATATGTACAGTACCTTGGGGTAGTACCCGGCGTACTGCTTAGTGTATTTATATGTACAGTACCTTGGGGTAGTACCCGGCGTACTGCTTAGTGTATATATATGTACAGTACCTTGGGGTAGTACCCGGCGTACTGCTTAGTGTATATATATGTACAGTACCTTAGGATAGTACCCGGCGTACAGCTTAGTGTATATATATGTACAGTACCTTGGGGTAGTACCCGGCGTACTGCTTAGTGTATATATATGTACAGTACCTTGGGGTAGTACCCGGGGTACAGCTTAGTGTATATATATGTACAGTACCTTGGGGTAGTACCCGGCGTACTGCTTAGTGTATTTATATGTACAGTACCTTGGGGTAGTACCCGGCGTACTGCTTAGTGTATATATATGTACAGTACCTTGGGGTAGTACCCGGTGTACAGATTAGTGTATATATATGTACAGTACCTTGGGGTAGTACCCGGGGTACAGCTTCTCAGTGATGGGGCTGATGTAGTGTGTATATATATATATTAGTACCTTGGGGTAGTACCCGGGGTACAGCTTAGTGTAGATATATGTACAGTACCTTGGGGTAGTACCCGGCGTACTGCTTAGTGTATATATATGTACAGTACCTTGGGGTAGTACCCGGGGTACAGCTTCTCAGTGATGGGGCTGATGTAGTGTGTATATATATATATATTAGTACCTTGGGGTAGTACCCGGGGTACAGCTTAGTGTAGATATATGTACAGTACCTTGGGGTAGTACCCGGGGTACAGCTTAGTGTATATATATGTACAGTACCTTGGGGTAGTACCCGGCGTACAGCTTAGTGTATATATATGTACAGTACCTTGGGGTAGTACCCGGCGTACTGCTTAGTGTATATATATGTACAGTACCTTGGGGTAGTACCCGGGGTACAGCTTAGTGTATATATATGTACAGTACCTTGGGGTAGTACCCGGTGTACAGATTAGTGTATATATATGTACAGTACCTTGGGGTAGTACCCGGGGTACAGCTTCTCAGTGATGGGGCTGATGTAGTGTGTATATATATATATGTACAGTACCTTGGGGTAGTACCCGGGGTACAGCTTCTCAGTGATGGGGCTGATGTACTCCTTCAGGAACTTGAGCCACTCCTTCTCGAAGCCGATCTGAGTCATGTGCGTGTCCACCGTGGGAACGTTCTCGTACCCTCCCGCCAGACGCTCGTCCTGCACACGGGACGTTTCAAAATAAAAGCTCCGTCGATTAGCTCTATCCTAACAGGAAGCTCAGGAAGAGGTTTGATTTTCAGAATAAGAGCTGTATCTTAAAAAGAAGCTCGGCAGATGGCCAGCTCTTCAGAAAGCCCTAAAGAGCTCACCTTGTGCTTCCCCCCCGACCAGTCGTCCAGGGCCTCCATGGTTTCCACCAGGTGGTCGCACATCTTCTCTGAGAACGCTGGGAACCAGTACACATCTGGACAGGGCTGCACACACACACACGCACACACACACGCACACACACGTGCACGCACACACACACACACACGCACACACACACACACACACACACACACACACACACACACACACACACACACACACACAATATTGTCTGATGTTAAACACTGGGAGGACAGTTGTTCGTGGACATTGAACAAGGAGTCTTTCTATCCGTGGATTTACTTCAACATTAAAGGTCCCGTGTGACGCTGTTCTGGTTCTGACCCGTCCCCTCGTGTTCTGCAGAGTCACAAACCCTCAACGTGCACCCTGTAGCGAGTACAACTACCACAGAGAAGACCTCCCCAACACGCCTCGTTGGACATTTCTCATTTTCTTCCTGCGTATCGCTACGTAGGGATACCCAGTAGCCACGTAGGGATACCCAGTAGCCACGTAGGGATACCCAGTAGCCACGTAGGGATACCCAGTAGCTACGTAGGGATACCCAGTAGCTACGTAGGGATACCCAGTAGCCACGTAGGGATACCCAGTAGCCACGTAGGGATACCCAGTAGCCACGTAGGGATACCCAGTAGCTACGTAGGGATACCCAGTAGCCACGTAGGGATACCCAGTAGCCACGTAGGGATACCCAGTAGCCACGTAGGGATACCCAGTAGCCACGTAGGGATACCCAGTAGCTACGTAGGGATACCCAGTAGCCACGTAGGGATACCCAGTAGCTACGTAGGGATACCCAGTAGCCACGTAGGGATACCCAGTAGCTACGTAGGGATACCCAGTAGCTACGTAGGGATACCCAGTAGCCACGTAGGGATACCCAGTAGCCACGTAGGGATACCCAGTAGCCACGTAGGGATACCCAGTAGCCACGTAGGGATACCCAGTATCTACGTAGGGATACCCAGTAGCCACGTAGGGATACCCAGTAGCTACGTAGGGATACCCAGTAGCCACGTAGGGATACCCAGTAGCTACGTAGGGATACCCAGTAGCCACGTAGGGATACCCAGTAGCCACGTAGGGATACCCAGTATCTACGTAAGGATACCCAGTAGCCACGTAGGGATACCCAGTATCTACGTAGGGATACCCAGTAGCCACGTAGGGATACCCAGTAGCTACGTAGGGATACCCAGTAGCTACGTAGGGATACCCAGTAGCTACGTAGGGATACCCAGTAGCCACGTAGGGATACCCAGTATCTACGTAGAGATACCCAGTATCTACGTAGGGATACCCAGTAGCTACGTAGGGATACCCAGTAGCTACGTAGGGATACCCAGTAGCCACGTAGGGATACCCAGTATCTACGTAGGGATACCCAGTAGCCACGTAGGGATACCCAGTAGCTACGTAGGGATACCCAGTAGCCACGTAGGGATACCCAGTATCTACGTAGGGATACCCAGTAGCCACGTAGGGATACCCAGTAGCTACGTAGGGATACCCAGTATCTACGTAGGGATACCCAGTAGCCACGTAGGGATACCCAGTAGCCACGTAGGGATACCCAGTATCTACGTAGGGATACCCAGTAGCCACGTAGGGATACCCAGTATCTACGTAGGGATACCCAGTAGCCACGTAGGGATACCCAGTAGCTACGTAGGGATACCCAGTAGCCACGTAGGGATACCCAGTAGCCACGTAGGGATACCCAGTAGCCACGTAGGGATACCCAGTAGCCACGTAGGGATACCCAGTATCTACGTAAGGATACCCAGTAGCCACGTAGGGATACCCAGTATCTACGTAGGGATACCCAGTAGCCACGTAGGGATACCCAGTAGCTACGTAGGGATACCCAGTAGCTACGTAGGGATACCCAGTAGCTACGTAGGGATACCCAGTAGCCACGTAGGGATACCCAGTATCTACGTAGGGTTACCCAGTATCTACGTAGGGATACCCAGTAGCCACGTAGGGATACCCAGTAGCCACGTAGGGATACCCAGTAGCTACGTAGGGATACCCAGTAGCCACGTAGGGATACCCAGTAGCCACGTAGGGATACCCAGTAGCTACGTAGGGATACCCAGTAGCTACGTAGGGATACCCAGTAGCCACGTAGGGATACCCAGTAGCTACGTAGGGATACCCAGTAGCCACGTAGGGATACCCAGTAGCCACGTAGGGATACCCAGTATCTACGTAGGGATACCCAGTAGCCACGTAGGGATACCCAGTAGCCACGCCCAGAGCTATGGCCGCACCCTCTGCCAGCCGAACATCCTGTTGGACGCTCAGGTTCAGTTCAAAGCTGTATGCAGTCATGCCAACGAGGGTCTGTGTCTTGTGAGGGAACCTTCGATGGCAGAGGTCCACGATCGGGTCTGAACATGGAGGCTCTATGGGTGTGCGCTGTGTGGGGTGTATCTTGCATATGATGTCGTGTGCTGCTGCCGGTGTTGTCAGCGAGCTGGCTGCATCATGGTTTAACTGTCAGCTGGGCTGCCTCTCATTTCTCTGTAGGTGCAGGTGGGTTAGTTAGCGTACGGCTGCACCGACGCCATCTTAAGACTGATGTTCCGCTCGGAGCCGGGAACAGCACTGTTAGATATGGGCGGAGCCTCTCTGGTGGTTGACCAATCAGAGCACAGTGTGCGAGCTGACCAATCAGAGCACGGTGGGCGAGCTGACCAATCAGAGCACGGTGTGCGAGCTGACCAATCAGAGCACAGTGTGCGTGCTGACCAATCAGAGCACGGTGGGCGAGCTGACCAATCAGAGCACGGTGTGCGAGCTGACCAATCAGAGCACAGTGGGCGAGCTGACCAATCAGAACACAGTGGGCGAGCTGACCAATCAGAGCACAGTGGGCGAGCTGACCAATCAGAGCACAGTGGGCGAGCTGACCAATCAGAGCACAGTGGGCGAGCTGACCAATCAGAGCACGGTGGGCGAGCTGACCAATCAGAGCACGGTGTGCGAGCTGACCAATCAGAGCACGGTGGGCGAGCTGACCAATCAGAGCACGGTGGGCGAGCTGACCAATCAGAGCACGGTGGGCGAGCTGACTAATCAGAGCACGGTGGGCGAGCTGACCAATAGAGCACGGTGGGCGAGCTGACCAATCAGAGCACGGTGTGCGAGCTGACCAATCAGAGCACGGTGGGCGAGCTGACCAATCAGAGCACGGTGGGCGAGCTGACCAATCAGAGCACGGTGGGCGAGCTGACTAATCAGAGCACGGTGGGCGAGCTGACCAATCAGAGCACGGTGGGCGAGCTGACCAATCAGAGCACGGTGGGCGAGCTGACCAATCAGAGCACGGTGGGCGAGCTGACCAATCAGAGCACGGTGGGCGAGCTGACTAATCAGAGCACGGTGGGCGAGCTGACCAATCAGAGCACGGTGGGCGAGCTGACCAATCAGAGCACGGTGGGCGAGCTGACCAATCAGAGCACGGTGGGCGAGCTGACTAATCAGAGCACGGTGGGCGAGCTGACCAATAGAGCACAGCGGGCGAGCTGACCAATCAGAGCACGGTGGGCGAGCTGACCAATCAGAGCACAGCGGGCTCACAGGGAGGGAGCTGTGATCAGGGGAAACGGACACGGGACCTTGAACCATATTTTCAACTAAGAGAAACTAAGTATAAGGAATAGTTGATAGGCTTTGTGTTTACCTGCGTCACGATGGAGTTGTTTTCAAAGATCTTGGGGTAGTCCTCACTGATGTACTTCTCCTTCCAGTCCTGCGGAAACACACACTTCCTGTTTAACTACGATGTCATGGTAACGGCGTAGTGTCTGCACCGAATGGAGCCTGAACGCATCGCCGTGTCCTGATCCGTGTCTATCAGAACCTGGCCACTTGATGATGTCATCACGATGTGTTGTCTGTGTAACCATTAGCCAATCAGCAACAAGGTACCCCCCCCCCCCTTATCACCTGGATCTCCTCTAGAGCACCATTGAGTTCTTTGTAACCAAATGTCATCTGAAGTAACGGAGAATCAGCACTTTGGAAACAGGGCTGAAACAGAGGGGATTATGGGTAATGCTGCAATGATCTGTTTGGTGGTTCAGCCAATCAGAGACAGGCTCTGGATATATCTGAGAACTGGGATATACTGATGAAGAGGAGGATGATAGGGACCTGGGATATACTGATGAAGAGGAGGATGATAGGGACCTGGGATATACTGATGAAGAGGAGGATGATAGGGACCTGGGATATAGTGATGAAGAGGAGGGTGATAGGGGACCTGGGATATACTGATGAAGAGGAGGATGATAGGGGACCTGGGATATACTGATGAAGAGGAGGATGATAGGGGACCTGGGATATACTGATGAAGAGGAGGATGATAGGGGACCTGGGATATATTGATGAAGAGGAGGATGATAGGGACCTGGGATATACTGATGAAGAGGAGGATGATAGGGGACCTGGGATATACTGATGAAGAGGAGGATGATAGGGACCTGGGATATACTGATGAAGAGGAGGATGATAGGGACCTGGGATATACTGATGAAGAGGAGGATGATAGGGACCTGGGATATACTGATGAAGAGGAGGATGATAGGGACCTGGGATATACTGATGAAGAGGAGGATGATAGGGGACCTGGGATATACTGATGAAGAGGAGGATGATAGGGGACCTGGGATATACTGATGAAGAGGAGGATGATAGGGACCTGGGATATACTGATGAAGAGGAGGATGATAGGGGACCTGGGATATACTGATGAAGAGGAGGATGATAGGGGACCTGGGATATACTGATGAAGAGGAGGATGATAGGGACCTGGGATATACTGATGAAGAGGAGGATGATAGGGACCTGGGATATACTGATGAAGAGGAGGATGATAGGGGACCTGGGATATACTGATGAAGAGGAGGATGATAGGGGACCTGGGATATACTGATGAAGAGGAGGATGATAGGGGACCTGGGATATACTGATGAAGAGGAGGATGATAGGGGACCTGGGATATACTGATGAAGAGGAGGATGATAGGGGACCTGGGATATACTGATGAAGAGGAGGATGATAGGGACCTGGGATATACTGATGAAGAGGAGGATGATAGGGGACCTGGGATATACTGATGAAGAGGAGGATGATAGGGACCTGGGATATACTGATGAAGAGGAGGATGATAGGGGACCTGGGATATACTGATGAAGAGGAGGATGATAGGGGACCTGGGATATACTGATGAAGAGGAGGATGATAGGGACCTGGGATATACTGATGAAGAGGAGGATGATAGGGACCTGGGATATACTGATGAAGAGGAGGATGATAGGGGACCTGGGATATACTGATGAAGAGGAGGATGATAGGGGACCTGGGATATACTGATGAAGAGGAGGATGATAGGGGACCTGGGATATACTGATGAAGAGGAGGATGATAGGGGACCTGGGATATACTGGAAGAGGAGGATGATAGGGGACCTGGGATATACTGATGAAGAGGAGGATGATAGGGGACCTGGGATATACTGATGAAGAGGAGGATGATAGGGGACCTGGGATATACTGATGAAGAGGAGGATGATAGGGGACCTGGGATATACTGATGAAGAGGAGGATGATAGGGGACCTGGGATATACTGATGAAGAGGAGGATGATAGGGGACCTGGGATATACTGATGAAGAGGAGGATGATAGGGGACCTGGGATATACTGATGAAGAGGAGGATGATAGGGGACCTGGGATATACTGATGAAGAGGAGGGATGATAGGGGACCTGGGATATACTGATGAAGAGGAGGATGATAGGGGACCTGGGATATACTGATGAAGAGGAGGATGATAGGGGACCTGGGATATACTGATGAAGAGGAGGATGATAGGGGACCTGGGATATACTGATGAAGAGGAGGATGATAGGGGACCTGGGATATATTGATGAAGAGGAGGATGATAGGGGACCTGGGATATACTGATGAAGAGGAGGATGATAGGGGACCTGGGATATACTGATGAAGAGGAGGATGATAGGGGACCTGGGATATAGTGATGAAGAGGAGGATGATAGGGGACCTGGGATATACTGATGAAGAGGAGGATGATAGGGACCTGGGATATACTGATGAAGAGGAGGATGATAGGGGACCTGGGATATACTGATGAAGAGGAGGATGATAGGGGACCTGGGATATACTGATGAAGAGGAGGATGATAGGGGACCTGGGATATATTGATGAAGAGGAGGATGATAGGGGACCTGGGATATAGTGATGAAGAGGAGGATGATAGGGGACCTGGGATATACTGATGAAGAGGAGGATGATAGGGGACCTGGGATATACTGATGAAGAGGAGGATGATAGGGGACCTGGGATATACTGATGAAGAGGAGGATGATAGGGGACCTGGGATATACTGATGAAGAGGAGGATGATAGGGGACCTGGGATATACTGATGAAGAGGAGGATGATAGGGGACCTGGGATATACTGATGAAGAGGAGGATGATAGGGGACCTGGGATATACTGATGAAGAGGAGGATGATAGGGGACCTGGGATATATTGATGAAGAGGAGGATGATAGGGGACCTGGGATATACTGATGAAGAGGAGGATGATAGGGGACCTGGGATATACTGATGAAGAGGAGGATGATAGGGGACCTGGGATATACTGATGAAGAGGAGGATGATAGGGGACCTGGGATATACTGATGAAGAGGAGGATGATAGGGGACCTGGGATATACTGATGAAGAGGAGGATGATAGGGGACCTGGGATATACTGATGAAGAGGAGGATGATAGGGACCTGGGATATAGTGATGAAGAGGAGGGTGATAGGGGACCTGGGATATACTGATGAAGAGGAGGATGATAGGGGACCTGGGATATACTGATGAAGAGGAGGGACAGTATGAAGGGACTCACTGTGCTTGCTGTCGTGCTTGTGGGAGTCCTGACGCAGGGCGGGGCTGAAGGGGGAGGGGGGGAGGACGGGAGACAGGGAGGGTTTCTCCTCCTTCACCGGCAGCATGTTGGACCTCTGCTCCTGCACACACACACACACACACACACACACACACACACACACACACACACACACACACACACACACACACACACACACACACACACACACACACCACACACACACACACACACACACACACACACACACACACACACACACACACACACACACACACACACACACACACACACACACACACACACACACACACACACACACACACACACACGAGGCAACTTTATTTATATAGAATCTTTCAACCTGAGAGACCTGACTCTGGGGACAGAGAGCAGACCTGAGAGACCTGACTCTGGGGACAGAGAGCAGACCTGAGAGACCTGACTCTGGGGACAGAGAGCAGACCTGAGAGACCTGACTCTGGGGACGGAGAGCAGACCTGAGAGACCTGACTCTGGGGACAGAGAGCAGACCTGAGAGACCTGACTCTGGGGACAGAGAGCAGACCTGAGAGACCTGACTCTGGGGACAGAGAGCAGACCTGAGAGACCTGACTCTGGGGACAGAGAGCAGACCTGAGAGACCTGACTCTGGGGACAGAGAGCAGACCTGAGAGACCTGACTCTGGGGACGGAGAGCAGACCTGAGAGACCTGACTCTGGGGACAGAGAGCAGACCTGAGAGACCTGACTCTGGGGACAGAGAGCAGACCTGAGAGACCTGACTCTGGGGACAGAGAGCAGACCTGAGAGACCTGACTCTGGGGACAGAGAGCAGACCTGGGAGACCTGACTCTGGGGACAGAGAGCAGACCTGAGAGACCTGACTCTGGGGACAGAGAGCAGACCTGAGAGACCTGACTCTGGGGACAGAGAGCAGACCTGAGAGACCTGACTCTGGGGACAGAGAGCAGACCTGAGAGACCTGACTCTGGGGACAGAGAGCAGACCTGAGAGACCTGACTCTGGGGACGGAGAGCAGACCTGAGAGACCTGACTCTGGGGACAGAGAGCAGACCTGAGAGACCTGACTCTGGGGACGGAGAGCAGACCTGAGAGACCTGACTCTGGGGACGGAGAGCAGACCTGAGAGACCTGACTCTGGGGACAGAGAGCAGACCTGAGAGACCTGACTCTGGGGACAGAGAGCAGACCTGAGAGACCTGACTCTGGGGACAGAGAGCAGACCTGAGAGACCTGACTCTGGGGACAGAGACCTGAGAGACCTGACTCTGGGGACAGAGAGCAGACCTGAGACTCTGGGGACGGAGAGCAGACCTGAGAGACATGACTCTGGGGACAGAGAGCAGACCTGAGAGACCTGACTCTGGGGACAGAGACCAGACCTGAGAGACTTGACTCTGGGGACAGAGAGCAGACCTGAGAGACCTGACTCTGGGGACAGAGACCAGACCTGAGAGACCTGACTCTGGGGACAGAGACCTGAGAGACCTGACTCTGGGGACAGGGACCTGAGAGACCTGACTCTGGGGACAGGGACCTGAGAGACCTGACTCTGGGGACAGAGACCTGAGAGACCTGACTCTGGGGACAGGGACCTGAGAGACCTGACTCTGGGGACAGGGACCTGAGAGACCTGGCTCTGGGGACAGAGACCTGACTCTGGGGACAGAGACCTGAGAGACCTGACTCTGGGGACAGAGACCTGAGAGACCTGACTCTGGGGACAGAGACCTGAGAGACCTGACTCTGGGGACAGGGACCTGAGAGACCTGGCTCTGGGGACAGAGACCTGACTCTGGGGACAGGGACCTGAGAGACCTGGCTCTGGGGACAGAGACCTGACTCTGGGGACAGAGACCTGAGAGACCTGACTCTGGGGACAGAGACCTGAGAGACCTGACTCTGGGGACAGAGACCTGAGAGACCTGACTCTGGGGACAGAGACCTGAGAGACCTGACTCTGGGGACAGGGACCTGAGAGACCTGGATTTAGCAGGAGAGCATCTCACTCACGTGTTTCTTCGTCTGCGGCGGCGACTGCTGAGCCATGGGGAGAAGCTGAGGCATCTGAGGAGAGCTCGTGGTCAGAGGGGGGGGGCTCTCACGCGGGACACCTGGCAGGAAACACGACATTCAGCTCAACGCAGTACTGAGAGCAGGGAGGTGACTCGGTCGATATCGATATCACGATTATTAAATACGATTATTCACTGACTCTGAAAACATCATGTGTTGATATCAAGCTGCTGAACATGTATACATGATAACTGATGTCAACCTGTAATGTTGAATTCTATTGTACTCTTATTCTGGAAACAGGAAGTAGCTAAGAGGCTTGACGAGGTAGAGAAAGTGGGGGGGGGGGCAGGTTGTAAAACGCAAGACACATTGAGAGCATCGTTGCGAAAGGGAACGCAGCAAAATCATCGTTTTGTTTAGATTACGTTGTTTTCATAAAAGCCATCGCAATGGAGATTAAAATACGATTAACTAACAGCCCCACACACACACACACACACACACACACACACACACACACACACACACACACACACACACACACACACACACACACACACACACACACACACACACACACACACACACACACACACACACACACACACACACACACACACACACACACACACACACACACACACACACACACACACACACACACTACTGCAGGGGGTATCTTGTTAATATCTATTATTTTTTAGATTTATTTATTATTGTTTAGGTATTTATATTTCTTGGCCTTAAGATGTATTTATTTATAACTCTTGAGGAATGTATAGTTGTTAGGTATTTATATTATTAGGTGTATGTATGATAATGATTGTTGCCCCCCCTCACCTGTGGAGAAGCTCTCGGTGTGTTTCCCCCTCGGCGACGGCTGCTGCACCTTCTGCTGCAGGGCGCCCGCCCCCTTCTGCTGCTGCGTGGGCGTGTGCACGTGAGGGGGTGGCTGCCGCGTGTGCACGTGTCTCTGAGTGAGGGGGGGGGCGGGGGGGCGAGGCTGCAGCGACTGCAGGAAGTTTTGCACCTGACTCAGAGGGGTGGGGGCTTCTGAGGGGGGGGGCTCATCGTCGTCCTCCAGTAGCGCCTGGGGGGGCTGAGCTGAGAGAGTTCCCAGGATGCCGTGCAACGGGGGCTCGGGGGGGCGGGGTCGGGGGGGCGAGGGTAACGTGGGGAGGGATGAGGGGGTGGGCAGCGAGGAGGGGGGGGGCTGGGGGGCTTTGGGGGGGAGCGGCGCTGCCCGGTGGCTCGGTCGGGACGGCTGCTGGGGGAGGGCGACGTGCAGCGCTGCAGAAACACAACAGACAATTACAACGATATCAGAGATCAGCCTTTCAGCATCATGAGACCTGAACCCTGACCTGAGACCTGAACCCTGACCTGAGACCTGAACCCTGACCTGAGACCTGACCCCTGACCTGAGACCTGAACCCTGACCTGAGACCTGAACCCTGACCTGAGACCTGAACCCTGACCTGAGACCTGAACCCTGACCTGAGACCTGAACCCTGACCTGAGACCTGACCCCTGACCTGAGACCTGAACCCTGACCTGAGACCTGAACCCTGACCTGAGACCTGAACCCTGACCTGAGACCTGACCCCTGACCTGAGACCTGAACCCTGACCTGAGACCTGACCCCTGACCTGAGACCTGAACCCTGACCTGAGACCTGAACCCTGACCTGAGACCTGACCTGAGACCTGAACCCTGACCTGAGACCTGAACCCTGACCTGAGACCTGAACCCTGACCTGAGACCTGAACCCTGACCTGAGACCTGAACCCTGACCTGAGACCTGACCTGAGACCTGAACCCTGACCTGAGACCTGACCTGAGACCTGAACCCTGACCTGAGACCTGAACCCTGACCTGAGACCTGAACCCTGACCTGAGACCTGACCTGAGACCTGAACCCTGACCTGAGACCTGAACCCTGACCTGAGACCTGAACCCTGACCTGAGACCTGACCCCTGACCTGAGACCTGAACCCTGACCTGAGACCTGAACCCTGACCTGAGACCTGAACCCTGACCTGAGACCTGAACCCTGACCTGAGACCTGAACCCTGACCTGAGACCTGACCTGAGACCTGAACCCTGACCTGAGACCTGACCCCTGACCTGAGACCTGAACCCTGACCTGAGACCTGAACCCTGACCTGAGACCTGAACCCTGACCTGAGACCTGAACCCTGACCTGAGACCTGAACCCTGACCTGAGACCTGACCTGAGACCTGAACCCTGACCTGAGACCTGAACCCTGACCTGAACCCTGACCTGAGACCTGACCTGAGTCCTGAACCCTGACCTGAGACCTGAACCCTGACCTGAGACCTGAACCCTGACCTGAGACCTGAACCCTGACCTGAGACCTGAACCCTGACCTGAGACCTGAACCCTGACCTGAGACCTGAACCCTGACCTGAGACCTGACCTGAGTCCTGAACCCTGACCTGAGACCTGAACCCTGACCTGAGACCTGAACCCTGACCTGAGACCTGAACCCTGACCTGAGACCTGAACCCTGACCTGAGACCTGACCTGAGTCCTGAACCCTGACCTGAGACCTGAACCCTGACCTGAGACCTGAACCCTGACCTGAGACCTGAACCCTGACCTGAGACCTGAACCCTGACCTGAGACCTGAACCCTGACCTGAGACCTGAACCCTGACCTGAGACCTGAACCCTGACCTGAGTCCTGAACCCTGAACCCTGACCTGAGTCCTGAACCCTGACCTGAGTCCTGAACCCTGACCTGAGTCCTGACCTGAGTCCTGAACCCTGAGTCAGGTCAGGTCTGATTGGTGCAGTGTGTGAGTACCTGGGGAGGGTACGATGGGATGTTGGTTCAGGAACAGGTGCGCGTCGGCAGGTGTGTTGAGGAGGCCTGCGGGGGGGGCAGCAGTGATGGGGGGGGGGGGGCTCAGAGTTGTGCTGAGTCAGGTGAGGGTTCATGAACTGAGCCATAGGATCGAATCCTGCACCAATCAGCTGCGAGGCGTCCAGAGACGGGACCACCGTTGGGGGGGGCTGGACCACCTGAGGCTGGGGGGCGGCGGTGCTGAGGTGCAGGGGGGGGTGCAGCCTCTTAGGGTCTCTGCTAGTGGAGAGCTTCCTCTTGGGAACCAGCCCTGAAACACACGGTGCCGTCAACACATGCAGCTCAACACAACACCAGGTTAGGAGCCGGGGCCATTGGGCGCTTCCTGCCGTCCTCTCATCGGTGTCTTCAGTCTGTGCTCTCTATGGTGTCGTGTTGTGTGTGTGATTTACCAATGTCAGAGTCTTCACTGTCGGAGGAGTCGCTGCTGCCTGAAGACGAGGATCCCGCCTTCGTCGTCGCCACGTTATCCAGAGGCTTCTCTGCTGGAACAAAACACGCATTCAAATCAAGTTACTCCCAAAAATACTGAGATCTGAGATTTTTCGTGCAAAATTCACAACATTTTTTTAGAGCCGGGACTCGATTAAAAAAAGTAATCTAATTAATTAGAGGCTTTGTAATTAATTAATCGAAATTAATCGCATTTTTAATCAAATATACATATTTGACCTGAGAACAGCGAGAAGCAGTTTCACATGGACTTGACTCCAGGTGGTCGACAGTCGAGTGCAGTCAGTGAGCAGGGAGCTGGTTATTCTCTCAGACGTGGACTGACTCATCCTGGCCCTGAAACCAGTCCTCTGGTTGAGTGTGGGTTGGGTCAGGGTGTGGTTCCTTGCACTCGGGCTAACGTCCACGCTAGCTGCTACACGCTAGCTGCTACACGCTAGCTAGCGTTGCTACACGCTAGCTGCTACACGCTAGCTGCTACACGCTAGCTGCTACACGCTAGCTGCTACACGCTAGCTGCTACACGCTAGCTGCTACATGCTAGCTGCTACATGCTTTGCATTTAGGTGATACTTTAGGCTTGATGAGCTGCGGCTCTTGTCGACGCTTCCATCCGTCCGTTTTTTAAAACAAAATGTCCCATCCACGGGGCCGACCAAAGCGGTCTCATCAGCTTGTTCGTTCATGTTTGACTATTGATCACCGTGGTTTGTTGTTGTTTGAAGTCCCATGCTGAAGTCATGAACGTTAGTTGGTGCTCCAGTATAATCGTTACGCCTGAAACTCACCCAGTGAGAAACGTTCCGCTGTGCAAAAATAAGTGCATATATACAAATATATAAACAACACGTCTATGAAGTGTTTTGCTCCAAATACCAAACAGACCACCCATTCTAGCCACGCCTCATATCCCTCTGTTTCACTTCCTGTTTCTAAAGTGCTGATTTGGGGATAAAGCTTTCTGATTGGGCCGTGGGTCCACATTTCAGATATGACGTCATATCGGACGCAAATCTGGATCAGCTCCGTTGTTCCCCTGTTTTTAGAGATTTGGGTACGGAGGAAAAGAGAGAGGGTTTATTTCCTGACGCTGCGTGAGTTCCCCGACACAGCGGGGGGGGGACTGGGGACACACCAGGGACACAACGAGGACACAGCGGGGACAACACCGGGGACACAGCGGGGACAAACCGGGGACACATCGGGGACAACACCGGGGACACAGCGGGGACAAACCGGGGACACATCGGGGACACACCTGGGACACAGTGGGGACACACCAAGGACACAGCGGGGACACCAAGGACACAGCGAGGACACACCAGGGACACAAAAAGGTCCCTGCATAATAGGTCCCCTTTAAACTGTAAAAACCTTTGAGTTTTAACTTTAACTTATATGTGTATTCTCTGAGAGTTTCTGTAATGTTCTCATACATTTGGATAATTTCATCTCATTTGCACTTTTATTAAATCAGAATATTTGAATTCTGACTTTTTCGGAATACTTAAAAATATCATTCGTCCCCGGTTTGAGCTTCAGCCTCAGGATCCGTGTGTCTGTGATCCTCTCCAGAAGGGAAGGAGTCATCACATACAGAGACTAGTTCCTGAGCAGTGTCCTTCACATGCTGATATCCAAGAGAGGGAGTCACACCGTCACAAGATGGAGGAACACAGTTCTTCTAGGTAATCAGTCTTTTAAAAAAAAGCTGACTGAAAAATGTCTATGCACACATTATTATTAATAATGTAAATAATAATAATAATTAAAAAAATAAAAATGTTTAATCATCTCCCGGGGGGTGGCAACCTCACTTTGGGAACCCCTGCTCTCGGTCATCACACATCCTGTCATGTACCCGGCTACAGTTGGGATACCTTTCATGTTACTCTCATGCTGGAGGAGGACATTCAGTGAGTAGTGCCGAGTCATCCTACCTGACGTCTTCTTCTTCTTCTTCAGGCAGGTGCACACGTACTTCTCCAGCTCCCGCAGCGTGGACGGCTTCAGCGTCTCGAAGTCGATCTCGATCTCGTCGGGGTTGGAGTTCTTCAGCGACGGCTCTCGGGTCTGGATGATGTGAACGACTCGGCCCAGCTTGTCTCCGGGCAGCTTGTTGATGTCCAGACTCAGCTGCCGCTTCTCCTCGTACGACATCGGCTTCCCCCGCTCCGCCGTGACGGCCCCGAACACATCTGGGGAGGAAACATGGCCGCAATATTATAAATGTGCCCCTTTAATATCTGTTATTATCTCGCAGCCTTACTGGCATCCTTACTAGCATCCTTACTAGCATCCTTATTTGACTATATTTTGTATTATTTTTCTTCAAATAGTTTTCTATGTGTATTTGTTTGTTTGTTTTGCTTTTATGAAAGCACCACGACACCAAGTCAAATTCCTTGTACGTGTAAACCCACCTGGTGATAAACCTGATTCTGATCTCCAGGGCCCAGGAGTTCAACACTTTTAATCCCCATCTGATCAAATCAGATTTGGATTTTGGGGAGTTCAAAACCAAAAAACAGGATTAGGATCACTTTGATATCCGATCAGATCAGGAAATCAAATCCAAGCTTTAATCTGGATCAAAGCTTCAAAACGGGTAGTTCAAACCGACAACACAGGATCCTGATCCTACCAGAGGGGCGGGTCTCCAGTGGATTACCAGAGCAACATGTACTGTACCATTTATTTTAAAATATGTTTCAATTTAAATTAGATGGCAAAGTTTGTTAACTGAAATAATACACAATGTAGCCTTCATGGGAAATACATTTTATTTTTCCATGTTTTGCTCACGTTTGTGGGGGCTGTTTTGTTTTCAACCAAATGTTGATGATAAATGTTTATGCTCATAAAAGTATCACAACAAAGATCGTCAATCACAAATGCAATTTAGATTAAATAAAAAATATCTTCAACAAAAAAAAGGTCCATCATCTGTCATCGCCTTTCAGAAGTAATTGCGGACAATAGAAGTCTCTGCAACGTGGTCTCTTGTCTTCCTTGTGTTATTTTTCATGTCCACTAGATGGCGCTCGGTAGCATTAAAGCACTGATATTCAGGATCTAGTCATCTTGAAAAGTCGTAATCTGGATCAGGCTGATCCTATCCTGAATTGCTTTGAACTCCAGGGACAACATTTGGCCGACTTGTCTGATCAAAATCTGATCGGATCTGATTGAGATGAAAAGTGTTGAACTCCTGGGCCCAGGTGAATAGAGGGGTATTTGGACTCACCCAGTTCATCCTCTGCTTCCAGAGCGGCCGAGGGGACGAGCGGCGTCGGGCCGGGCTGAGCAGCCACGAGCGGGCGACTGTGTTTAACTCCTTCCTTCTTCCTGCAGGGACAAAGGATTACATACGCTCCAGTTATTAGAACATCTGTGAGACACATACAACACAGGAAACAACTAAAGAGACAAAACTCAAGAGGTTCCAAGGGTGTTTCTCAATGTCGAGGAAGGACGCTCCAGAGCCACTATTTCAAGGATGCTACGTCATCGAGTGCCGCCGAAGGACTGTTCCAATGTCCAGGATTCTTGGAATTCTACCGAGGCCGGCATCCTTCGTAGCGAGAAATTTCGAGGCTGCACATGTGTATCCTCTGCGGTCTTAAAATCCCCACAATGCTTTGCACACGGACCAATTTCCAAAATCTTTGGCGGAAATCGCGCTCCATTTAAGGCGGTGCCTCGCATATGACGCACACCTGTTCCCCCATTCTTCATTTTCCGAGGCTAGGAAGGATTCTTGCCTCGCTTCTGAAGGACCTGACTCGGAAGACATGTGCTACCAAGCAAGCGTCCTCGACATTGAGAAACACCCCAAGAGTTCTAAACCTAAATGAACGGCCATCTCCCAGTCTGGATGCTTTTTAATGATTTTATTGTTTCGGTTTCTCTGGAAATGTGTGACTTCAATCCTTCATTTCTTTCAGATTTATTACGTTTTTTTTATCGAGCAAACTGCAATGTTTCCTTATTAAGTATTTCTTGTAATTTGAGGTCTTTAAAGAGAATATGTTGTGTGTCTCTTAATACGTTGTTTTTCTCTTATTACCAGACAATGTTACATTTTATTTATGGCGTTATAACCTAGAAGTTATTTAAAATAGAAATGTACTTCAGTGGATTGTTCTCCCACATGCTAGAGTCCTTCCTCCAAAAGGATGCACTTCTCAGTTCATCTCCTGCTAATTGGGTTGTTATGGTAAAAGTACCGCTTTACCCTCAGAGAGAATATGTATTTCTCCGAGCCCTCCCACCTACCCAGGTTTCTTGCGCTCCTTCTTCAGGACCACGGGCTCTTTGCTGCTCTTGTTTTTCTTGGAGGTCTGAAGCGTCATGGAGGGGGGGGGCTCCAGCGGCTCCTCCATCTTCTTCTTGTGCTTCTTCTCCTTCTCCTTCTTCTTCTCTTTCTCTTTCTCCTTCTCTTTCTTCTTGGGTTTGGGGGGGGGCTGCGAGAGGGCGGCCAGCTGCTCGTGGACCGCCTTCAGCTGCACACACACAGAAAGATATTCAGAACAATAGCAATACAAACACCGTCTCATACGCCCCCTCCCGCTCTACCAGGAACATCGTAGAATTTAGTTTTTCAGAAGTAACTATTTTAATTCCAGAATTCTGAGATTGAAGTCAGAAAAAAACAACAATCCCTTTTGGTCAGATCTCTAAAGAACTAACAAAACGTGGCCTCTTCAGCGATACATGAGTGTAACACGTCACTTCAGGGCGAATATTACGGCCCCGCCCACTTTTAGGGGAAAGCAACGCTATCATTTGAACGGCGGTCGATACAAACTGAAGTTTTTGCCAATCCGATCAGAAATGTAAGGAAACTGTGGATTTTCTGATCTTCAAAGAGCTCGCTCACGACGGCCAGTCAGGCGAACAACTACATGAAATCATTGGAAATCGACGATCGGGCTCCATGTATGGTTAAATTAAAATCAGTGGGCGAGGCCGTAATTTCTCCAGCTGTTCCTCTCGTGAGCGAGGCGGAAAACAATAGTTTTAACATGCCAGAAAGCGGCTGTGTCGTTCATTGCTCCTCAAACATTAAAACAAATCCAGGGTTACGTGTTTCTGGACTTCCTCTACGAAGAAAGGAGCTCCGTGGCTTCAGGCTCGACCGCCATGCACATGACAGCGTTGGTGTCCCCCAAAAGTGGGCGGGGCCGTAAAGTGACGTAGATGTTACTCTCATCTATGGACATCGATCGCCTGCTGCTATATTTAACCATATATCGAGTAGGGTTGCCAGAAACTGACCATGATAAAAAGCGATTATTCGGTTCCACGAGGAGGAACTCTTTTTACCTGCCGCTTTGTTCATCTTTAGTCGCACGTGTGAGGGAGGGGGGGGGTGGGGGTGGGGTCGGTGTGTAGCTGCTGCAGCAGCAGTCTGCTCTGCACGCAGGCTTCCTCCAAGTTTACAGTAAAACAAACTGGTGGTGTGACCAATGGCCATTTACAATTATTAATACTATTACTATTATTAGCATATATATATTTATATATATTTTGGTTGAAACTAAGCCAGAAAAAAAATATATATAAAAAAAATATATAAATAAAATCGATTTTTAAAAATAATATTCGATTATGGAGACTGTAGCGAATATTCGAATAATCGCTGGCATCCCTAATATCGAGCCCGCTCGTCGATTTCCAATGATGTAATGTCATAGAGAGCCGCAGTGACGCGTCCTAAAACCCGGAAGTAAACTCCTTCCGGTTCCTTCGTGAAAAACCAACGCAGTTCCTCCATCGGGTTTAATCAGGTCTGAGGTTGAGACACATTCAAGAGACGGATCACGTTTTGTTCAGCCGGATAATCTCCACGTCTACTTTTATAATGTTGGAATCATAAATCTAATCGCCAGAAGCAACATGCTAACGTTAAAACGAACTACAGCCGGGTCGCTGCTTCCACGCCACGCCGACTTCAGATCCAGATTCAAACACAGATTCTAGATGGAACGAGTTGAAGCGTTTGTCTGAACACTTTGCAGGAGGCCGGGACTGGCTTTCAAGCAGAACAGAAGCTAACTCAGAGGAGTGTTCACGTGTTCGGCGTAATGACGTACAACGGCCTCCACGACTTCTGTAGTCCTGTTCAGCCGCTTGGTAACAACCATCGTCTCTCAGACACGTCCACTCTTCAGGGTCCCTGCTGATGGTTTCATGTCGTAGAACAAATTGATCCGTCTCTTCAACGCGTCTCAACCTCAGACCTTAGTTCAGATATCTTCCAGAACCCTACGGAGAGATCCCATTGCTTTTTGTCGAAGGAACCGGCAGTGGTAAAAATGCCAACTTACTTCCGGGTTTTAGGACGCGTCACTGCGGTTCTCTGTAGTTCGCCTGACCGGCCGTCGTAATCGAGCTCTTTGAAGATCCACAAATCCACGGTTTTCTTACATTTCTGATCGGACTGGCAAAAACGTCAGAGTTTGTATCGACCGCTGTTCAAATGACAGCGTTGTTTTCCCCCAAAAGTGGGCGGGCCGTACTTTTTGCCCGCAGGTGTTGCTCATATCGCATCGTCAAAACAACAACAACCGCATTTCAGGCAATTCTCCTCGATAATGCGTTTTTTAATAAAGATATGAACCCGTAATCGTGTTCTCTCTAGTCTCTTATCTTTAATACATGCATTTTGGTTTTAGTTGTATCGTCTGTTGGTAGCTGTTGTTTGGTGTTCTCACAGTCCGGTTTTTATCATCTAAATGTGTTTCTATGATCAATTATATACAATGTTGTGGGAAATCAAGAGTCCTTAACTTCAAGCAGGTATTTTGGCAAACTGCAATGTTTCCTTATGCATCAGTATTTCTTCTCCTTGTAACGTTCACTCTGAGAGAATATCTTGACTCTAAAACCACATTAATGTCAAAGAATAATACGTCTTTTTACTCTCAAGGCGAGGCACCCCAGGTGGATAGGGTCATTTTTGTAACTTAAAGGTATCAGCTAGAGGTTTCTCCGGGTAATTACTTACAATAAGGCGATTGTTTTTTGTATTACAAGTTTTCTGAAATAGCATGTTGAAATATGCAAATGAGCCATAATGTCACTAAATATGCGCAATCTGAACTTTGGATAAAGCCAGGTTAAACATTCTTGTTTCCTTTTGTAGTCCCGTTAGAGCCAGTATTTTGATTTGATAAGAAAGGCCACCTAATTGTGACGTCTGTAGTCAACGCACTATAAAGGACTACAATTCCCACGGCGCCTGGCTAACGCCACAGCGATGGGCAACCTGTTGAGACGCCGTCGAGGAACAGTTTTTAACCGTACTCGTAACCGTACATACACACCGTACAAGTACCCTTTAAGTTGTGAAGATATAAGCATTATCAAGAAAGATGAGTTGTTTGTTTTATTTGAGTTTTGCCTATTTCTTTTGAATATTGTAAAGGCCTATTTTTCTTTGTTGCATGTCTGGTCTTCTAAACCATCGGAGGCCGAGCAACACTTCGAACTGTGAGTACTTTAAGGAAAGAAACGAGTTAGAGCTGTCTGTTTAAGGCGTCTAGTGGCTTGGGGGAAAAGCAAGGAAGGACGCCACGACAGGCAGATCAGAATCTAAAGTTTCTACAGAAGGGATTTTGGATATCTCTTTCTATCACTCCATAAATCAGAAAATACTGCCGTAAAACATCAATTTTCGCCATGTCTTTAGGTATAACATGTTATATAGTTCAGGCTATGAATGATATATGAACAAACCTTTCTGTAAAAACCTTCAGCATATTGATAGGAGTAAAACTGGAAGGTTTGGTGCATGTAAGTGCGACTGAAGTTGACTTTTCAGTAGCCGTGTCTCGCCTTAAATGTGTTTCTTTTATTCCCGGAGAATGTTCGGCTTTATAAACTTTAATTTATTTTAAATACAAATGTACTTTATGCCCCGGCCACACGAGGACGAAAACGGTCGTTTGCGTTACTGTTTAGTGTCGTATAGACCGTTCGGCCACACGAGGACGACCGAATACGGCCACACGAGGACGACCGAATACGGCACTAAACGACTGTGGAAACGATAACGGGTCCCAAGGTGGATAGAACGGCATACGCAACGCTCAGGGGGGTCCAACGGCTCCGTGTGTACGCCCTATACGGGCATGTTCTGATAATGATGAGGCAATAGCCCCGCCTCTCCCCACCTCTGCTGCTCACCCCCACGTCAAAGTGAACTGCACACTGAATTCAGATTATTTATCTTTCTCTCGATGTGGACCTAAACGCGAGTGAAGTCTAATCTGACAGGACGGAGACTCCTCTCAAACTAAACTAGTTATAAATATGTTTATTCTTACTGTCGGCCGGGTCACTGATTGCTGGACCAGCTGCTGCATGAGACAGACGCTGACGCTGTCCGAAGAGAGGGAGGAAAAGAGAGGCTCCGTGTGTTTTATTATTATAATATATAGAGTCGTTATTCATTTGTTTTAAAGCCCAATAAATAACAAAGAAGACCTTTGACCGGCACTTTTATCATTTTGTCGGAAGATTTAAACTTTAATACACGCTGACTGGCGAAAAACTCTGCCCGGTTCCCTCGGCCCCCACCGCGGAGAGTAAACAGAAGGGCAACCATGACAACCATGCTTCTTCTGCTTTGTGGAGGGAGTTACAGCGCCACCTACAGGCTCCTGCATGTACTGCAGCTCCTCCAGCGGCTGGAGCTAAACGGAGCGTCTCGTGTGGACGGACACTATCCGGTGAATATTGCGTGTGGACGGAAGCTTGTTTGCGTTTGCATTAATCCTATGCGTTTAGCCGTTTCCGTCCTCGTGTGGCCGGGGCATTAGTTAATCTTTCAATCACAATCTCGAGAGTTCTTCCTCCTAAAGGAAACACATGTAGGTCCTCATTTTGTAGGAAATCTGCAAAACTAAAAACACAACACAGGAATTAAAACACATCTTCCTATTTCTATCCTATTGTAATCTCACCACTCTGACCTGTTCCTGTAACTCGACCAATCGGTGCTCCCGCTCGTGGTCCGAGTCTCCGCCCGACGACTCGGAGGAGCTGGGGCTGGAGTCCTCGGAGGCGGCGGGAGGGGGCGGGGCTTGTCGTATGGAGGGGGCGGGGTGCAGAGCGGAGGAGGGGGCGGGGTGCAGAGCGGAGGAGGGGGTTGGGGTCCGGTCCTCGGGCTCGTCCGGCATCTTAGCGAAACGCATCTCAAACACGTCCTGAGGGAGGAGAGGCAGGGCTGCACATCCGTACTTCAACTTGTACATTTATTTAATGCTATTTTATTTCTATTGAGATTTTGGAATGTTTACTTCCTGTCTTTTCATTTGTATTGTGCAATGCCTTGCCTTTATGCTGCGGTCACACACACATTCCCCAACACGGGATCAATAAAGTGCTTCTGATCTCACTGCGAGACTCAGCTGATCTGGACTTCCTGCCGTGCAGAACACACTCTCTGCACTCATCGTTGTTTATATAAGAATATAAAATAAGAAGCGAAGTCAGGAGTCTGACGTTAGTCTCAGAACCACATGCGTTTTTACAATAAACACTTTTGGTCAGATCTCTGAAATAAATAAAACGTTTGTAATTCTGAATTCAGATTTCAAACTCAGAATTCTTTAAACTCAGAACATGTGGCCCCGATCCTCTCCCGTACAGATTTCACGATGCGTTTTGCACACCACCCGCTCCTCACCTGTAGTTTTCGGGCCATGTTGACCACGTCGTGGTCGGGGGGGTTGTACTTGTAGCAGTTGGAGAACATCACCCGGACGTCCGCAGCGAACTCCGGAGCGCCTCGGTACTGCCGGCCGTCAAGCTTTTTCTGTCTCACACACACACACACACACACACACACACACACACACACACACACACACACACACACACACACACACACACACACACACACACACACACACACACACACACACACACACACACACACACACACACACACACACACACACACACACACACCACACACACACACACACACACACACACACACACACACACACACACACACACACACACACACAATTTACATTTACATCACAGAAGCTGCTGAAGAAACACAGGAGACTGTTTCCATTCAATCAACTGAGACTACAGGGGGGGTGTTAGTACTAGTACTGCAGTATGCAAGTACTCTTTAGTACTTGTACACAGTGTGTAGTACTCTGTAGTACTGACCTTCACAGTGCTCAGGTCCATGGGGTGTTAGTACTAGTACTGCAGTATGCAAGTACTCTTTAGTACTTGTACACAGTGTGTAGTACTCTGTAGTACTGACCTTCACAGTGCTCAGGTCCATGGGGTGTGAGTACTTGTACTGCAGTATGTGAGTACTCTGTAGTACTTGTACACAGTGTGTAGTACTCTGTAGTACTGACCTTCACAGTGCTCAGGTCCATGGGGTGTTAGTACTAGTACTGCAGTATGCAAGTACTCTTTAGTACTTGTACACAGTGTGTAGTACTCTGTAGTACTGACCTTCACAGTGCTCAGGTCCATGGGGTGTGAGTACTTGTACTGCAGTATGTGAGTACTCTGTAGTACTTGTACACAGTGTGTAGTACTCTGTAGTACTGACCTTCACAGTGCTCAGGTCCATGGGGTGTTAGTACTAGTACTGCAGTATGCAAGTACTCTTTAGTACTTGTACACAGTGTGTAGTACTCTGTAGTACTGACCTTCACAGTGCTCAGGTCCATGAGGTGTGAGTACTTGTACTGCAGTATGTGAGTACTCTGTAGTACTTGTACACAGTGTGTAGTACTCTGTAGTACTGACCTTCACAGTGCTCAGGTCCATGGGGTGTTAGTACTAGTACTGCAGTATGCAAGTACTCTTTAGTACTTGTACACAGTGTGTAGTACTCTGTAGTACTGACCTTCACAGTGCTCAGGTCCATGGGGTGTTAGTACTAGTACTGCAGTATGCAAGTACTCTGTAGTACTGACCTTCACAGTGCTCAGGTCCATGGGGTGTTAGTACTAGTACTGCAGTATGCAAGTACTCTTTAGTACTTGTACACAGTGTGTAGTACTCTGTAGTACTGACCTTCACAGTGCTCAGGTCCATGGGGTGTGAGTACGTGTACTGCAGTATGGGAGTACTCTGTAGTACTTGTACACAGTGTGTAGTACTCTGTAGTACTGACCTTCACAGTGCTCAGGTCCATGAGGTGTGAGTACTTGTACTGCAGTATGTGAGTACTCTGTAGTACTTGTACACAGTGTGTAGTACTCTGTAGTACTGACCTTCACAGTGCTCAGGTCCATGGGGTGTGAGTACTCTGTAGTACTTGTACACAGTGTGTAGTACTCTGTAGTACTGACCTTCACAGTGCTCAGGTCCATGGGGTGTGAGTACTTGTACTGCAGTATGTGAGTACTCTGTAGTACTTGTACACAGTGTGTAGTACTCTGTAGTACTGACCTTCACAGTGCTCAGGTCCATGGGATGTGAGTACTCTGTAGTACTTGTACACAGTGTGTAGTACTCTGTAGTACTGACCTTCACAGTGCTCAGGTCCATGGGGTGTGAGTACTCTGTAGTACTTGTACACAGTGTGTAGTACTCTGTAGTACTGACCTTCACAGTGCTCAGGTCCATGGGATGTGAGTACTCTGTAGTACTTGTACACAGTGTGTAGTACTCTGTAGTACTGACCTTCACAGTGCTCAGGTCCATGGGGTGTGAGTACTTGTACTGCAGTATGTGAGTACTCTGTAGTACTTGTACACAGTGTGTAGTACTCTGTAGTACTGACCTTCACAGTGCTCAGGTCCATGGGGTGTCAGTACTAGTACTGCAGTATGCAAGTACTCTTTAGTACTTGTACACAGTGTGTAGTACTCTGTAGTACTGACCTTCACAGTGCTCAGGTCCATGGGGTGTGAGTACTTGTACTGCAGTATGTGAGTACTCTGTAGTACTTGTACACAGTGTGTAGTACTCTGTAGTACTGACCTTCACAGTGCTCAGGTCCATGGGGTGTGAGTACTTGTACTGCAGTATGTGAGTACTCTGTAGTACTTGTACACAGTGTGTAGTACTCTGTAGTACTGACCTTCACAGTGCTCAGGTCCATGGGGTGTTAGTACTAGTACTGCAGTATGCAAGTACTCTTTAGTACTTGTACACAGTGTGTAGTACTCTGTAGTACTGACCTTCACAGTGCTCAGGTCCATGGGGTGTTAGTACTAGTACTGCAGTATGCAAGTACTCTGTAGTACTTGTACACAGTGTGTAGTACTCTGTAGTACTGACCTTCACAGTGCTCAGGTCCATGGGGTGTTAGTACTAGTACTGCAGTATGCAAGTACTCTTTAGTACTTGTACACAGTGTGTAGTACTCTGTAGTACTGACCTTCACAGTGCTCAGGTCCATGGGGTGTGAGTACGTGTACTGCAGTATGTGAGTACTCTGTAGTACTTGTACACAGTGTGTAGTACTCTGTAGTACTGACCTTCACAGTGCTCAGGTCCATGGGGTGTGAGTACGTGTACTGCAGTATGTGAGTACTCTGTAGTACTTGTACACAGTGTGTAGTACTCTGTAGTACTGACCTTCACAGTGCTCAGGTCCATGAGGTGTGAGTACTTGTACTGCAGTATGTGAGTACTCTGTAGTACTTGTACACAGTGTGTAGTACTCTGTAGTACTGAACCTTCACAGTGCTCAGGTCCATGAGGTGTGAGTACGTGTTACTGCAGTATGTGAGTACTCTGTAGTACTTGTACACAGTGTGTAGTACTCTGTAGTACTGACCCTTCAACAGTGCTCAGGTCCATGGGGTGTGAGTACGTGTACTGCAGTATGTGAGTACTCTGTAGTACTTGTACACAGTGTGTAGTACTCTGTAGTACTGACCTTCACAGTGCTCAGGTCCATGGGGTGTGAGTACTCTGTAGTACTTGTACACAGTGTGTAGTACTCTGTAGTACTGACCTTCACAGTGCTCAGGGTCCATGGGGTGTTAGTACTAGTACTGCAGTATGCAAGTACTCTTTAGTACTTGTACACAGTGTGTAGTACTCTGTAGTACTGACCTTCACAGTGCTCAGGTCCATGGGATGTGAGTACTCTGTAGTACTTGTACACAGGGTGTAGTACTCTGTAGTACTGACCTTCACAGTGCTCAGGTCCATGGGGTGTGAGTACTCTGTAGTACTTGTACACAGTGTGTAGTACTCTGTAGTACTGACCTTCACAGTGCTCAGGTCCATGGGATGTGAGTACTCTGTAGTACTTGTACACAGTGTGTAGTACTCTGTAGTACTGACCTTCACAGTGCTCAGGTCCATGAGGTGTGAGTACTTGTACTGCAGTATGTGAGTACTCTGTAGTACTTGTACACAGTGTGTAGTACTCTGTAGTACTGACCTTCACAGTGCTCAGGTCCATGGGGTGTGAGTACTTGTACTGCAGTATGTGAGTACTCTGTAGTACTTGTACACAGTGTGTAGTACTCTGTAGTACTGACCTTCACAGTGCTCAGGTCCATGGGGTGTTAGTACTAGTACTGCAGTATGCAAGTACTCTTTAGTACTTGTACACAGTGTGTAGTACTCTGTAGTACTGACCTTCACAGTGCTCAGGTCCATGGGATGTGAGTACTCTGTAGTACTTGTACACAGTGTGTAGTACTCTGTAGTACTGACCTTCACAGTGCTCAGGTCCATGGGGTGTGAGTACTCTGTAGTACTTGTACACAGTGTGTAGTACTCTGTAGTACTGACCTTCACAGTGCTCAGGTCCATGGGATGTGAGTACTCTGTAGTACTTGTACACAGTGTGTAGTACTCTGTAGTACTGACCTTCACAGTGCTCAGGTCCATGGGGTGTGAGTACTTGTACTGCAGTATGTGAGTACTCTGTAGTACTTGTACACAGTGTGTAGTACTCTGTAGTACTGACCTTCACAGTGCTCAGGTCCATGGGGTGCTTGATGATGTCGTGGTAGTCGTGCAGCCCCAGCGCTCGGGCGTCGACCGGCTTGTAGAAGGGCCAGGCGTATCCGATGTGTTTCTTAGAGAGCAGTTCTTTGAGGACTCTGTTACAGGACCTCATCTGCTCCTGCCTGCTCAGAGCCCCGCCCCCCCCGACACCCCCCCCCAGCAGCGCCCCCCCGCCCGGGTGCAGCTGGGAGTCCGGCTGAGACGCCTCCTTCCTGGGCGTCTTGGCCGGGCGGATGCTGTCGCGCCGCGGCCGGGCGTCGGCGGGCGAGGACTCGCTGAGCTGGTCGTTGGCGGGAGTCGTGGTGTCGGCTTTCCTTTTCTGACTCTTCCTCTGCTGCCGGACGGAGGGGGAGTTTAGGAGAGGGGTTAGTGGAGAGGCAGCTTTATAGAGTCACACTCATCTCAGACACTAGCCGCGTTCACACCGCGTACTTTGCAGTACTTAGTGCCCTGGGGTACTTAGTGCCGGCACTAATTACCCCAGGGCACTAAGTACCAATCGTGTTCACACCAGAGTACTTTTCCCTGAGGGAAGGTTCTTCTTCTGCTTGGGGTTTACTGGCAGACCACAAACCACTTCACGGCGTATACTGCCACCCGGAGTCCCCGGCCGGAAGTCCCCGGAGTTGGGGAAGGCTTCAGTAGAAGCTGCTGGGAGTCCCAGCAGCTTCTACTGAAGCCTTCCGAGTAAATCGCCAGAACGCCGACACCTCCTCATCTCCACCGCTCCCATGTTTTATTTTGTGTTGCCATAAGTTAGTTGCGCGGGGCTAATGCTAATGCTAATAATGCTAATGCCAGCAAATACAATGGCGGCTTCACAAAACGTTTACGAGTTTTACGGGGCGTGGTTTGCAATTCTCCCAGCCAATCAGAACTGGGGCACTTTTTCCCCCCAGGAGAGTACCACCTCTCAGCAGGCACTAAACATGGGGGTAAAAGTTCTCGGCACTCAGTACTCTTTTTGGTGTGAACGCAACATAAGGGGTACTAACGGAACTAAAGGGGAAAAGTATGGCAAAAGTACTCCGGTGTGAACGCAGCTAAAGATGTTCATTCAAAAGAAAGTCATTGAGAATTTACTTTAAAAAATATATATAATTGACTTAGACCTGATTTTAAAAAGTGACATAGATCTAACTTTCAAAATAAAAGCGACTAAAACTGGAATAACCATTTGCTCTATTCTCATATAATATGTTAATGTATACTAACATTTCAAAATAAAAGCATGTATCATCCTTAACAGATAAAGTTTCCTCTGCTTACCTTGATGAGGGCGGGGGGGCTCTGCAGCATGGAGGGGAGGCCGGGGTGCATCAGGACTGGGGGGGCAGGGAGTGAGGCCCTGGGGGGGGGCGTCAGCTGACAGGGGGAAGGCGGGGGGTCCCAGTGAGAGTGGGGGAAGGGGGGTCCCAGGTAGAGGGGGGGAAGGGGGGGTCCCAGGTGAGAGGGGGGGAAGGGGGGGTCCCAGGTGAGAGGGGGGGGGAAGGGGGGTCCCAGGTGAGAGGGGGGGGAAAGGGGGTCCCAGGTGAGAGGGGGGGGAAAGGGGGTCCCAGGTGAGAGGGGGGGGTGGGAGGGATACGAGGGAGCTGGGGGGGGGAGGACAAGCTGGAGGAGGGGGCCCTGAGGGGGGGGCGCTGCTCGAGGCGTGGTGGGGGGGGGAGGAGAAACCCCCCCGAGTGTGGGGGGTGGAGAAGGGGGAGGAGGAGTCCTGGCCCGAGTCAGACTTGGAGATCACACCTGGAAGAAAAATATTAAATACGGTTTTAGAAAAAATACCAACTTTCAACAAATCAGATAAACTGCCTTTGGATTAAGAGCGACATGAAGAACTGCCTTCAAAATAAAAGCCATGAAGAACAGCCTTCAAAATAAAAGCCATGAAGAACAGCCTTCAAAATAAAAGCCATGAAGAACTGCCTTCAAAATAAAAGCCATGAAGAACAGCCTTCAAAATAAAAGCCATGAAGAACAGCCTTCAAAATAAAAGCCATGAAGAACTGACTTCAAATAAAAGCCATGAAGAACAGCCTTCAAAATAAAGCCATGAAGAACAGCCTTCAAAATAAAAGCCATGAAGAACAGACTTCAAAATAAAAGCCAAAAAGAACTGACTTCAAAATAAAGCCATGAAGAACTGCCTTCAAAATAAAGCCACGGGGGTTCTGACTTTATTGATCCCCACAAACACAAGCCGCAGCTTTGCTATCATTGCAGTTTAGTTGTGTTTATATCCTACATTAGATTTGTAAATAATGCTTCACCGAACACAGGAAGGGGCTTGGCTCGCTACAAATAAAGACGGCTCATTTGAATTCTCCCCAAATATATCGAGGCTGAACCTGAACGTTCAGCTCGGGGGCCCCCTAGTGGCCGCGGGGGCCCTATGCATCTGAACGGCCCTGCTTGGTATCAATCACCACTAAATAAGTACCAAGATATTATTCACCATCGCCCCGCCCTCCTGGTGATAACCTGTTTGATAATGGGACCATAAGCCTGAAGCTGTTGTTCTGAGACAGGTGGCGTTAACGGAGAGGTGAGCCGGTGCAGAGGAACTGAATGTTCCAGTTCAGCAGGTCAGGTGAGTCAGAAACAACCAGAACAGCTGGATTAAACCCACATTCAAACAACACCCTGAGCACGACCAACTCCCTTTACCCTGAAGGAAAAAAAAAAATGTTTTTCTCTCATGCCTCAAATGAAAACGATTTCAAAATAAAAAGCATACAAGCACTGACTTTAATATAAAAGTGACCAAGAATTGATTTCAAAATAAAAGTCAGAAAGAAAATGCCTTCATAAAAACAAGGGACCGAAACGGATTTCAAAATGAAACTCACCAAGAACTGACTCCATAATAAACGTGACCCAGAACGGATTTCAAAATAAAACTCACCAAGAACTGACTCCATAATAAACGTGACCAGAACGGATTTCAAAATAAAACTCACCAAGAAACTGACTCCATAATAAACGTGACCCAGAAAGGATTTCAAAATAAAAGTCACCAAGAACTGACTCCATAATAAACGTGACCCAGAACGGATTTCAAAATAAAACTCACCAAGAACTGACTCCATAATAAACGTGACCCAGAAAGGATTTCAAAATAAAAGTCACCAAGAACTGACTCCATAATAAACGTGACCAAGAACGGATTTCAAAATAAAAGTCACAAAGAACTGCCTACATAAAAATAAGGGACCAAGAACGAATTTCAAAATAAAACTCACCAAGGACTGACTCCATAATAAACGTGACCAAGAACGGATTTCAAAATAAAACTCACCAAGAACTGACTCCATAATAAACGTGACCCAGAAAGGATTTCAAAATAAAAGTCACAAAGACATGCCTTCATAAAAATAAGGGACCAAGAACGGATTTCAAAATAAAAGTTACCAAAGACCATATTCAAAACGAACCCTTTCCCACAGCAGTGAAAGAGAAAGGCGATTTGAGACGAGTCCCTCTGGACAGAAGCGTCTAACGTGCTACGAACAATCATTTGACAGATCACCTGTACATCCTGTAAAGTGAAACTCTCACCTGGCTCCCGGCGGCCCCCCCCGACGACCCTTCGTAACCAAGGCGATCTCCTTCTCCTCCTGCGGCATCTCTGTGATCTTGTGCAGAAAAACTTTCTCCAGAGCCTCCGCCATCAGGACGATTCATC
>NW_027263492.1:0-40000 GCF_902827115.2 Pseudochaenichthys georgianus
ATACTGATATACACCTGAACATCAGCAGGAGAGGACTCTTTAAAGTAGAGACACTACATACTGATATACACCTGAACATCAGCAGGAGAGGACTCTTTAAAGGAGAGACACTACATACTGATATACACCTGAACATCAGCAGGAGAGGACTCTTTAAAGGAGAGATACTACATACTGATATACACCTGAACATCAGCAGGAGAGGACTCTTTAAAGTAGAGACACTACATATGATATACACCTGCCCATCAGCAGGAGAGGACTCTTTAAAGTAGAGATACTACATACTGATATACACCTGAACATCAGCAGGAGAGGACTCTTTAAAGTAGAGACACTACATACTTATATACACCTGAACATCAGCAGGAGAGAGGACTCTTTAAAGTAGAGACACTACGTACTGATATACACCTGAACATCAGCAGGAGAGAACTCTTTAAAGTTGAGACACTACGTACTGATATACACCTGAACATCAGCAGGAGAGGACTCTTTAAAGTAGAGACACTACATACTGATATACACCTGAACATCAGCAGGAGAGGACTCTTTAAAGTAGAGACACTACATACTGATATACACCTGACCATCAGCAGGAGAGGACTCTTTAAAGTAGAGACACTACATACTGATATACACCTGAACATCAGCAGGAGAGGACTCTTTAAAGTAGAGACACTACATACTGATATACACCTGAACATCAGTAGGAGAGGACTCTTTAAAGTAGAGACTACATACTGATATACACCTGAACATCAGCAGGAGAGGACTCTTTAAAGTAGAGACGCTACATACTGATATACACCTGAACATCAGCAGGAGAGGACTCTTTAAAGTAGAGACGCTACATACTGATATACACCTGAACATCAGCAGGAGAGGACTCTTTAAAGTAGAGACGCTACATACTGATATACACCTGAACATCAGCAGGAGAGGACTCTTTAAAGTAGAGACGCTACATACTGATACATACCTGAACATCAGCAGGAGAGGACTCTTTAAAGTAGAGACACGACATACTGATATACACCTGAACATCAGCAGGAGAGGACTCTTTAAAGTAGAGACACTACATACTGATATACACCTGAACATCAGCAGGAGAGGACTCTTTAAAGTATTGACACTACATACTGATATACGCCTGAACATCAGCAGGAGAGGACTCTTTAAAGTAGAGACACTACATGCTGATATACACCTGAACATCAGCAGGAGAGGACTCTTTAAAGTAGAGACACTACACACTGATATACACCTGAACATCAACAGGAGAGGACTCTTTAAAGTAGAGACACTACATACTGATATACACCTGAACATCAGCAGGAGAGGACTCTTTAAAGTAGAGACACTACATACTGATATACACCTGAACATCAGCAGGAGAGGACTCTTTAAAGTAGAGACACACACTACATACTGATATACACCTGAACATCAGCAGGAAAGGACTCTTTAAAGTAGAGACACTACATACTGATATACACCTGAACATCAGCAGGAGAGGACTCTTTAAAGTAGAGACGCTACATACTGATATACACCTGAACATCAGCAGGAGAGGACTCTTTAAAGTAGAGACGCTACATACTGATACATACCTGAACATCAGCAGGAGAGGACTCTTTAAAGTAGAGACACGACATACTGATATACACCTGAACATCAGCAGGAGAGGACTCTTTAAAGTAGAGACACTACATACTGATATACACCTGAACATCAGCAGGAGAGGACTCTTTAAAGTATTGACACTACATACTGATATACGCCTGAACATCAGCAGGAGAGGACTCTTTAAAGTAGAGACACTACATGCTGATATACACTGAACATCAGCAGAGAGGACTCTTTAAAGTAGAGACACTACACACTGATATACACCTGAACATCAACAGGAGAGGACTCTTTAAAGTAGAGACACTACATACTGATATACACCTGAACATCAGCAGGAGAGGACTCTTTAAAGTAGAGACACTACATACTGATATACACCTGAACATCAGCAGGAGAGGACTCTTTAAAGTAGAGACACACACTACATACTGATATACACCTGAACATCAGCAGGAAAGGACTCTTTAAAGTAGAGACACTACATACTGATATACACCTGAACAACACCAGGAGAGGACTCTTTAAAGTAGAGACACTACATACTGATATACACCTGAACATCAGCAGGAGAGGACTCTTTAAAGTAGAGACACTACATGCTGATATACACCTGAACATCAGCAGGAGAGGACTCTTTAAAGTAGAGACACTACATACTGATATACACCTGCACATCAGCAGGAGAGGACTCTTTAAAGTAGAGACACTACATACTGATATACACCTGAACATCAGCAGGAGAGGACTCTTTAAAGTAGAGACACTACATACTGATATACACCTGAACATCAGCAGGAAAGGACTCTTTAAAGTAGAGATTTTTAAAATTTGAAAAGACACAGAATACACTTTTCGACATCCTAAAAAATGACAATAACTCAGGTTTTAGAAAACATGCATTTTATTTCATAATTCATATTCACTGGTAATAAAAATTGCATTCCTTTCCACTCCAACATTACCGTTTATCGTTCTTAACATTCAACAGTTATATTTTCTTAATCTTTAATTTTATGTTTTTTTTCTAAGACAGTTCAGCCAATAACAGCCTTTTTTTAAGTTTATAAATACATACAAAATGGAAAAGTCATGACTGTAAACAGCAAAAGTACGACGTCGCAAGGCCTTCTCGGTAACTTTGTCCTTTAAAATACTTTTTTATAGCGCTAAACTCAGTGGCCTCAATCATTGCCATCACATTATATCCAGAAAAGTTCTTTACACTATTTTTTTGGGAGAATCTGGCTCTGAAGGAGAAACGCAGATCAGGTTTTGTAAAAGAAGAACAAAAGACGAATATATAAACAAGAAAAACAAAATCATTACATGGCTGTGGTTTGAGGTTAGACGTTGAAGATGGATCATTTCTTAAAATAGGTACCCCTGATGTTTAATCAATTGTATCAGATTACCCTGGAAGTTAGGTTTAGCATGTTAAATTACACTCAAGTAGCTTAAAATGCTTCCACATTCACCAGCTCCCTCGGAAAAATACATAAGTGATATTATAAATATTGCAAACGGCACACTCGCAACTTTTCCCAGTGCTCTACAGAACAAAAGGAACACCAGTAAATCCTCTCGCGGCTTCTTCTTCTTCTTATTAAAGTGCTTTCACGGGGACGATCTGAAACCACAACAACTTCCTGCTTCAGTCTCGAGCTCATTATGGTTAGTAGATCAAAGACTGACCCGCCAAATCTGCCCTCCCTTCTTGAAGTCTTTCAGTGCGAGTGTTCAGCGACATGTGCACGACTCGGCCACCATGTCCTCCAGCTCCTTGTACTCCACAATCTTCTTCTCCACCACCAACACGCTGATGGGCATGTACTTAAAAGGCACGCAGGATAAAGGCGGTAAATCCCCCACGCCCTGGTCGTTGATGATGGTCTGGATGATGGCGTGTCTCGGGGACTGGAAGCCGTACGTCAGTAACCTCGGGCAGTTTCCCTGGCAGAAACGCGGGTTGTACACCGGCGGCGCGATATAGTTCCTCCAACCGAGCTCGTCGAAGGAGAGGCGGAACGAGTGCAGCTTGCAGTGGTTCTTCGGCATGCTGGTTTTACGTTTCTCGTTGGGGAAGTCGGCGGAGGACGAAGGGGCGTTGGAGAAAGACGAGGAGGACGTTGGGGAGTTCTTCAGGACATCCACTGATGTGTCTGAAGACGGGAGTTCTTTGGATCGTCGTTGGCGGCTGAAAGAAGGATGAAAGTGATGCAGTTGCTTCATGACTCCTTCACCTTTGGCCTCAAACAGGTAATCGCTCACATCCCGCTCCTGCTCCAGGTACAACAGAAGAGCCGGGACATCCAGGTGAAGCGCCCCTCGCCATCTTTTCCCCCCTCGAAGACTCAGCCACCACGACGAGTACCTGCCGTCTTCCTTCCAAGGCTCGGTGCACCAGTACCGGGCGGTGAGGGTGAGGTGGCCCCCGGTGCCATTTTGTTTCCTCTGCTGCAGGTGAGCGGTGATGTCGGTTTCAGACCATCTTTCGTGGGGCTCCAGAGTCACTACGCTGTCTTTGCCCAGCGAGGTGATCTGAGCCCTGCAGCGCGGAGGCTCAGAGGCCCGGGGAGAGGAGGAGGAAGAGGAGGAGGAGGGAGAGGAAGAGCGGAGGTGGATGAACGAGGCTCTGATCAGCTGCTCCGAGGGAAGAGTGTCGAGGTTGTACTGGACTGTGAAGCTGTAGTGGTAATCTGGAGGAGAGAAAGAAACATAGGAGGACATTAGAGTTTACACATATTCAGTCTCACCTGTTCGGACTGCAACTTTGCTAAAAAATAAATAAGAAACTCGGTACTTGTGGGTTATCTGTAGTGTCGGCACTTTTTAATAGCGGGTAGCTAGCTCCTCCACATGAACTTTTTCGTTTCTCAAAATAACAAAACATTAATCCTAGGGGTTAGGGCTATTTAGAGAGTCTGAACAAAACTAAAAAGTGGCGACGGATAACCCACAAGTAGAATCTCTTCTGAATGCGGCACTTACAAAGGATTTGGCTTTAAGTGAAGCTGAAGCACTTAATCTGGTTGGGTTTACAGATAAGAAAAGTACCTGCAGGATTCTTGCTTTTGAGTTTGTTTCTTCATGGTTGAAGGCACTTATTGTAAGTCACTTTGGATAAATGTTTCAGCTAGAGCTATCAGAGAAAGTCCGCACTGAAGTAAGATAGGTTGAAGATATTTAACAAACAAAATCAAAACGCACTTGGGGACACACAAATGGCCAACAGAAAATGTTTCATTACAAGCTCACCCGACATGAAACAGGTGACCTAAATACACAAACCACACCCATGTGACGATTGCCGGATGTGCTCAACAAATACAAATAAAAGTTTCATAAAGAAATAATAATAATACAAATAATAAACTCAGGCTAAGTAGCATTTTGGCTGCTACACTAGTCCCCGCAGTAACTCACCTCTGGAGGCCGGCAGGTAGTGCAACGAGGACGCGGAGGGTCTCAGGAGTCGCACCGTATTGGAGCCGAACTTCCGGTGCTGTTTGGGCCTGCCGTCCGGTTCTGCAGCGCTTTGGTAGAGACTCAACATGAACTGCAGGTTCTGGTCCGCTTTCTGCTCGTGCGTCAGCGGCCGGTGATGCGCGCCTTTGTGCCTCGAGGAGCTCTGTTGACTCCGCCGGTTTCTCCTCGGTGTGCGGCGATGGGAGGCCATGTTCTTTCCGGCCAACACCCCGGTGCAGGTGGAGTACAAGAGGAAGATAAAACAGGACAGGACGCACACACCGGTCGCCTTCATTTTGGGATAAATATATAAAAAACCTCTGGTGCTACTAGTGAGCTCCACCAAAAGAGGCTAAAGTTGGCAACTTTTCTGATTGACAGGCTCGCCTGTCCTCGGGCCGTTTTAGACATGACTATCAACTTCCTGAAATTGACTGCGAACCCAATTAACCGTCTGGTGTGGCGCGAGACGCCGAAAGTAGCGTGAGGGAGTCACGTGTCCTGTGCGTGAAGGTGCGTAAGATAAGCAAGATGGCGACGTGTGCTTTTTTTTTTAAAGAGCATAATGAACATCATCTTTTTGTATATAACAAAGTCCACATCAGAACTAGACATATAAAGTAATGACATACAGTAAATAAAAAAAAAATACGTAATATTTTAGATTCAATAATTGTTAAATACACAATTCGTTTTGATTGCCTTCTTATTCATAATGTTTTAAAAAGTGCTACTATATTGTTTTAGTGAAAATTAGGGTTGGAGTCATCCCATCTCTTTCTATTAATATGAAATATCCCCAAAAATGTAACTAAATGTACAAAAAAACCAACATCAGTAAGTATGAAGAATTATATCTATCCTGGACTGTTTTGGTGATTCATTTATCACACAAGAATATTAATGTAAATTCACATACTTGTTCTCTACATTTTACCATATACTTTCTTATTATTAAACAATTAAGTGTTTCACATACATATGTAGTGACTTATTCTTTAGTGCAACCATTCTCTTTTTTAAATATCTACATATTGTGCCATTATTATTATTATTATTAAGTGTTATGTTTCTATGGATGACTTAAAGGTGGGGTAGGTACATTTGAGAAACCGGCTCGAGATCGCTAGAATTTGAAAATACACGACCGGAGAAAATCTTCCACTTCCTTACAGAGCCCCTCCTCCAGCACACACGAACGCGCACATGACCAATGAGGGCACGAGATAAGTTTGTGCCCCGATGGGAAGGCTGACAGGCAGGTAGGCCAATCCGTTTGGATGTACTTTTTACAGTATTACGGCTTCTACAGATGACATTTTTTTATGGATTTATTGTCAAAGCACTTAAGATATTCATTGCTATCGGGATGTTAAGAGCATTCCATGGAATATAACATGTATCTCGAGCCGGTTTCTGAAACTTACCTACCCCACCTTTAATATTCAACATGATATTGTGTAAATATGTTGCTTTACTTTACTATCGTCTAAAGTTGTATAACTTGACTCAAGATCAACTTAACACAGAGTTTGAAGTCGTCCACCACAGAACAAGCAACAAATAATGAATAAACTATATTAGGTAAAGCAACTTGTCCCATTTTGTTTTGTTAAGTATAAAAACAATATATTAGCATTAGCTAAACACATACTAACTTCTTTTAGTCACTTAATATATAAGGTCAAGATAAACAAAGTTTACATTTTGGATATCAAAGAAAAAACACAACATTTGATAAGTTTGACAAGGTTTTCAGTTTGATCTGTCGTGAGTGAGAGGTGAACATATCTCTCTATGGTGCCATCAGGTGGTAAACAATGACTCTGCATTGTACTCAAATACACAATATGAATGTGACTGGTTTTGACTGGTTTAGTATTTTAGACTTTGTTATTTGTACTTTTACTTAATAAGGATCTGAACACTCTACTTTCCATCTCAGTCTGGGGTAAAAATACATGTGGTTTGCATTGTTTTTGTTTCCTCCCAGACTATATCTGCTGCCTCTGGTTTCAGTCGGTTTGATATGACGTTTGTTTTGTTTTTGTGTAGTTTGAGAGCTTTGGGATCTTCTGACATCCTGTTTCTGTAGAAGAAATACAAGAAGAAAGCAGCACTCACCACAAACCCAAATATTACAGTTTCCAAGAACACAAAATAGTTTAAAAGGAAGAAAAAAGGTGGCCTGATCAGACCGAAACAAACGGCTCGTGGTCGGGATGAGGAGTGAGATGTCTGGGCATGTTTGCATCTTTGATTCTCTTCATCTTCTCTCCTTTACTTGTTTTCACACACACACACACACACACACACACACACACACACACACACACACACACACACACAGACAGATTGTCACTCGTTCGCACACACATTCAGTTAAGTGGGCACTGCAGCGTGGGGACATTCCACAACAGTGATTATCTCCAATCCCGATCATTTCAGTCTGCAGAGAGAGTGTGGGAAAGATTTAGAGACTATGGGGGGAAACAATGCATGGCTATAAGGGCTTCAGTCAGGCAGAAAAACGTTTGATTACATAAATAACTTTGTCAAAAACAGGCAGAAAACAAAAGTTTGAGAAGTTTTGCATTCTTTTCATTCGCCTTATGGTGAAAAAAGACCCCGTTAGTCACTTTGATAACTTAGTATTGCAAAAACAATGATAAAGTATATCAAAGATAATGACTCAGAATCAAAGAAATATTGACACTGCAAAATAATGACTCAGTATCGCAAAATATCAAAAATAATGACTTAGTATTGCAAAATATATTCTCAAATGATGTGATACGAAGTCATTATTATGAGAAAGCTCTTGATTTAGAAATACTGACGAGTCATCTTCTTTCTCATTATTATTTTAATCACGCAGACGTGAGCATGCATATATCCAACAGCTATATGAGGAGGCTTGATTAAAAACAGAAACATACTTTTTTGGGTTTAATACTTTAATTGTTATATACAATATGCTACATTAGGGACTGCTTGTTAACTGCTTTTTTGAGCATGTCTTAATATGGTGGTGAGACATGCTGACTGGTACAGTAAGAGTTTAGAAATGTGTGGGATGTGATAGCAAATGTTGTTTTTGGACGGCAGTATGTTCTGTACTTGTTCACTGTGTGCATGAATGGCGGCTTTGACAACATGTGCGTTCAGCTAAAAATAAAGAAAATTCATTTTGACCAGAGCAATACCACATTGTCAAAATGCTATATTTCCTGCAGAATTTAGAAGCAATGCACCAATGTGAGGGAGTATATCTATCAACAGTTGACATATTCAAGTATCAAAATTAAACTTGCATGCAGTGCCTGACAGTAATGAAGAAGTACTCTGTTACAAGTCAAAAATCATACATTCAATTAGGTAAAAGTACAATCACAAGCAACAAAGTAGTGGCGTAAATAAGACAACATGTGTGTCTGTATATTGAAGTAGAAGCATAAAGTAGCAAAGAGTGGACATACTCAAGTGAAGTAGGAATACTTAATAATTGTACAGTATTTAGTAACTTTCATCCAGTCCTGTTACATTCAATGTACTGTAAGTAAAGGATGGAGCCAAAATGATCTTTTTACTGTGGAATTAAAAAAATGTCAGTAAAGATATTTAATAATTGCTGTAATATTTATGCAATAGCTTTCTAAATACTTTTTTTTTTTAACTGAACTGATAGTAGTTTTTCCAGGGGTTGGTTGCAAAGTGGCGGGTTTCATGTTTCAAACGAGCCACTTACTTCTGTTTCTGTTATTTTGTTGTAGTCGCCTGCCTGGTGTTATTACAATACAGCGGTTGTTGCTTGAAGCCCCTCCCACCTAATTCCTGATTGGACACAACAAGTCAGAGCCTCTTGGTTGAACTCTCTGCCAATCACTTCACTCGATTACCAAAGTTCCAAACTGCGTCAAGCTAGCATACGTAACCGGAAGTGTGTGATTTAGATTTAAAAATAAAACCGTTATTACGTACTTATTAACTTTTTAGATGCATAAGTAGACTTAAAGAATCTGTATTTTATTATGTAAATACCCGCTACCACACAGTTTTCTACAATGTTAGACTTATTTTATTTTATAAATACTGTGACGGATAATTTTTTTAATTCTGTTTTCTTCCGCCTTGACCGGAAGTAGCATACGACGTAACAATGCTAACTCCAACTAGTTTGACACTAGTTTAAAACTTTTGCTCCCTCCCCCTCTTCTTCCACTCACTGCCTCCCCATTCATCCATCCACTCCTTGTTGTTGTTAGAGCCGGGATGGAGAAGCCGAGGCACCGCTACCGGCTCCGCTGAGGACTGAAGACAGACAGAGAGAGAACCGGAGAGAAATACCGGGATAACCGGAGAGAGAGAAATGGAGACCGTGGAGCAGCTCGTGTCTTTCCTCCACATTCAGGTCCAGTTGAGCGGGGGCGCGCCTTGGGGGTTCACGCTGAAAGGAGGGCTCGAGCACGGAGAGCCACTCATCATCACAAAAGTAAGCTGACCATGATTATATGTGTGAACATCTGAGTTAAATGAGATAAAAGTGTCCAGAATGTACAAGAAGTGGGTTTATTTTCACTCTGTTACATTTTACATGGCAATTCCACACTATTTAAGTATGTATTTACACTTGGGTTCATATTTGCATTGTATTTCACTCATTTTGAGTTGACCATGATAAAGTGTGTGAAACTGAGATAAAAGTGCCCCAAAAGTGTTCCTAATGTACTATAAGTGGGTTTATTTTCACTGTGTTACATTTTATAGGGCAATTTCGTAACATTTATGTATATATTTACACTTTTGGGTTCCTATTTTCATTGTGTTTCACTCATTTTGACTGTAGTTCTTGAGTAAATGTACTGAGTTACTTCACACCACTGAAGTTGACAATGACTAGATGTGTTACATGAGCGAAAAGTGCAGCAAAAGTCTTCATAATTCACAAAAAGTGGGTTTTATTCCCACTGTGTTACATTTTGTATGGCAATTTCACAATATTTAAGTATATATTTACACTTTTGGCTTCGTATTCTCATCGTATTTCACTTATAGTACTTGAGTAGAGGTACTTCACACCATTGTAGATGTGTGAAAATCTGAATTACATAAGCTAAAGCTGCCTCAAAAGTCTTCTCTCACTATGTTTCATTTTGTATGGTCACTCATTTGTATATATTTACACGTTTGGGTTTATATTTCCCCGTATTTCACTTATTTTGAGTTCACAATGATAATATATGTTGGAAAATCTGCATTACATGAGCTAGAAGTGCCCCAAAAAGTATTCTTAATGCATTGCCGGTGAGTTCATTCTCCCTACGTTTTACATGGTGATTTTTCACAATATTTACGTATATATTTACACTTTTGGGTTCATATTTGCATTGTCTATCCCTCATGTTGCCTGGAGGAGTTGTATTTCGTAAGCATGCATCCAGCTCCACCAAAACAGCGCTTGTGGTTTTAGTTTCGCCGGCTGGTGCGATGTGCTTTTCAGTCTCCTTGGCTGCTGATCCCTCCGCTTCAACTTTTCAACCCAATGCAAAAACTCTGCTTTTCCTGCATCCTCTTCTCTATGTTTTCTTCACAGCTATTTGAAGTCCCACTCTTCCTCCTCCTCTTCCTCCTCCTCCTCCTCTCCTGCAGAGTATAAAACGTTATTGTCCAAAGCTTAAGCAAATATCCGGGCCGGTTGATGTTTGGCAGCTGTCACTGTCTACGGATGAAAAGCCGTATATAATGTAAAGCAGCGGTCGGGGTTCTTTAGCTCAGAGGTCAAAGTGGTGCTAAAAGGGGGTCCCCAAGGGGATTCCTGTGTCCATCTTCCTGTCACCATCCACTGGAAGCTAAAAGTGCTGACGGAGTGTTAGGTTGAAAAGGATGCTTCTTTGACGAGAGATTTGCTTTATTTCGTCCCTCATTGCCCCCTAAGAGACGTGCAGATTGACTTGAGGTTGAAGAGGTACTCAGACCTTGAACTTAAGTACACGTACCAGAGTGTAGCTTGTTGGTTGTGAGTTCTGTAGACCTCCTGAGAAGTTAAATTCAGGTGGGACAGGTTTTGATGGCTTTGTAGGATTTAGTGCAGATATTTTGACCTCGTCTTGTGCGATAAAGTAGCCAACGTCGCCTCCCGGCTTCTTCTCACGCTTTCACGCTGCAGGCGATGAGTTGCTGGAAGTAAGGAGGGTGTTGTTTGAATTACTGCGAGTAATTATTGCTGTGTGTTCTGCTGGGGGTGGTCCGTGTGTGTGTGTGTGTGTGCGTGCGTGTGTGTGTGCGTGTGTGTGTGTGTGTGTGTGTGTGTGTGTGTGTGTGTGTGTGTGTGTGTGTGTGTGTGTGTGTGTGTGTGTGTGTGTGTGTGTGTGTGTGTGTGTGTGTGTGTGTGTGTGTGTGTGTGTGTTCAGTCCAATGCATAAGCAGGCCGACTGACATCCAACCTCTGCTCTCCCTCTCAGTCTTTTTCCCTCGCCGGTGTAAACGTTGGCCGGTTTTCTTCTAGATTCACCACAACACCACAGCAGGGAATGGAAAAGCCTGGCTCACTCATCTGGAAACACACGACACACACACACACGGCGACACACACACACACACACACACACACACACACACACACACACACACACACACACACACACACACACACACACACACACACACACACACACACACACACACACACACACACACACGGCGAGTCACACACACAGCCCCTGGGAAAATGTGACTGAGACGGCTAACGGAGATAAAAATCAGAGCGTGCTCTCTGACTGTTTTGTGTCCCGTTAAAACACACACAGTAAAGTATCCGAGGCGCTGAGTGCTGGACGGGGACACGTGCTGCGGAAAGGTGTTTAATGATTAAGTGTTAAGTCCTCGAAGAGAAGGGGGGAACACAGATTGAAAGAAGGTGTGTGTGTGTGTGTAAGTTCAGAGAGTTTCCTTCCACTCAGAGGGTTACTGTCTTTAATCCTCTATAAAGAAATGATGGTATGCCGACTCTAATCACGTTTTTCTTTTACACTAAAGGCCTTTTTTAGTAAATACAAAATGCACAAGACGCTATTTTCTAACAGATAATAATTCATTCATCTAGTTATACATATTTGATGGAGTTTTCTTAACTTATAATATAGTTTGTTCAATTGTTATTATGTTGTTTAAGTTGACCTGCAAATGGATCTTCATGTTTGGTTTGGTTAAATTCTTTTACACCAAATTCCCTTTTTTAACAGAAAATAACAACTGTACACTTTCTACATTCATGCCAGGCCACTTATGTACGTACAGTGTTTCGATTTTACACACTTGTTGTGACGTTAAGTTCCCTAATGTGACCGAGAAGTGGATCGTAGGGTTGGCTGACATTTCCTTTTTAAACATAAAGCGCTGCTGGAAACCTTCTGAGTCCGTTTCCACCCAACACACACTTTCTTAATTGCCTTTAACTGTTTTTTTCAATGTTTTTGCTGCTTTTCTGCAGAATATCTCGTGTTAAATTGAAGATATTGCGATTTTTTGTTACTTCTGTTTGGACATAACAGACTTTGAACCTTGACCCTTCGACTTTGTAAGCTTGTGATAGACATTTTGACAATTTACGTCAAGCATTTGATACATTTCCATCAATTTTTCTAGATCTGAGTCGTACAAGTCGTCTACACCACGTTCCCTTTACGTCTCCTTCAGTGAGAAGTCATTCCCAGGCCAGATACATATAGATAATCCCTCCAGCTGTTCCTGGGTCCGCCCTGGGGCTCCTCCCTGTGAGAAGTGCCCTAAATACTATGTATGTTTCAAATGGTTATAATTTGCAGCCCTGCATGATAAAGCGCTTCTTACTTATTTATCCAAAAACATGGTTAAATGGCTTTTGTGTGCGCATCAGTGTGTCCTCGAGAGAGTGAGTGGTGGTTGAACATGTGCATGAGACCGAGTGCATCACAATGTGCCAGTTGCCCTTTTCAGGATGTCCATGTTTTTGGGGAGTGTGTGTTCGTGGCCCTTTTTTTTGTTGAGAGTGTGTTCACTCCTGGAGGGGGAAGGGAGTCTGAGTCTGAGACAGCAGAAGGATATAAGCCATTTGGTCAACATTCCTCCAGGAGCATAACAAATCGTGTGTGTGTGTGTGTGTGTGTGTGTGTGTGTGTGTGTGTGTGTGTGTGTGTGTGTGTGTGTGTGTGTGTGTGTGTGTGTGTGTGTGTGTGTGTGTGTGTGTGTGTGTGTGTGTGTGTGTGTGTGTGTGTGTGTGTGTGTGTGTGTGTGTGTGTGTGTGTGTGTGTGTGTGTGTGTGTGTGTGTGTGTGTGTGTGTGTGTGAGAGATATTGTGCGTGTGTGTGTGTCCATACATACATGTTCAGAGCTCATAATTATACGACTGGTATATTTGATTTCCTTGAAGCCGGTGATCAGCTGTGTGATGACTCTGAGTTCAATGTTTGCCTGCTAAAGAAGTTAGCCATTAGCTTCTGGTTTAGCCATTTAGTGAGTCAGCCTTTTAGCGTGTTTGCTCAGTGTTAGCCAGGCTATCGGTCAGCGCTGAGACATCTCAAAGTAACGGTTGATATGGAAATAACAGGGGGGGGAATACCATATTAAGCCATGTTTTAGAGTTACTTATAGGGCTAGTTATGTGACCATTTCATGTACTGACTGGGATTAAACCAGTACCAAAAAGTTGGGTAACTTCTCCAGTCAGACAATATAGGGCTGCATGATTTTGGAAAAAACCCTAATTGGGATGATATTGACTTATATTGCAATTGCGACATTATTCGCAATGCAAGAGGGAATTCCACTTTATTCACATTATCATTGAAAGACATTAAAATGATAGTGGGATTTATTTCAAGACTATATATACTAAACCAAGGTTTTTACCCCAATACTTTATTCAAATATTTTCACATATCTTTCCAAATATTGCGCCTACTGCAATTTGGATAATACACTAGTCCATATTGCGATTTTTCTAACATTTAGACTGATTTTGCAGCCCAGAAACGTACTTTTAGTTCCCATATTGAGACAAAATTACTACATGTATGGTTTTGCTTGTAGCCAATCACCGCAAGCATTCTCCAATTTAAAAGCCGCATGTGATTGGTCGACTACCGCAGCAGCTGCAACACATACTGTACATATTTTGACTATGATAATAATGAGGTAGACACAAAGCTATTACACGACACCCAGCCCCTGTAATATATCATTTCAAACCTCTCCCCCATGACAGTCCCATGTGTTTTGTGACATTGTTTTATGTACTTTTTGTCAAATGTGGTTGTAATGAATAAGTGGACGAGTTCCTTTCATTGTTGAACGTGACAGAACAGTTGCTGCGGAGCTGTCGGTTCAAGTGTGGTTTTTATGATCTACCGTGAGCTCTCTGGAGATTTCAGTTGAGGACATTTGTTGTGTGTCCTCGACATCAAAGGCTGCTTTCCCGTGGGATAGTTTGGCATCCAAGAACAAATGTGGATCGTCCTTAAAACCTCCAAGTTAGCATTGGTAAATCGACTTGCTGAGGATTTGAGGTTGCAGTAATTTGATGCCGTTTTTCTCAATGATGATGAATTAAAGCTGTTAATTTAAGAATCAATCTCAGTTGTTGGTGTGAACTGTCTGGACTCCAGACCTCGGCAGACCACACATGTCCACAATCTAAATGAACATCAGACTCTGCATGCCTTACACGAGTTGTGCCTTCATTATCTTCACTATTTGTGTTTGTATTGAGATTAAGGAGCTATAATAACCTCCCATGTGTCTGCAATGATGTTTTAACGGGCAATATTTATTACCAAAATGTGTCTGATATATGTTTTGGATGTCAGGACAAAAGGAAGGTTGATTGGACCTAAAGATGAACGACAGTTTTCCTTTTTAAATCCCAGTAGAGCTAAAACAATATGACATTAGCTCACTTTTTACCCGTTGAAAACAGATTCAATCGAGTATAGAGTGGTGCAATGTTGATGTATTTCTTGTCTGGCGACCTGGAAGTTAATCATTGCATCCCTCAAGAAAAAGAAATAGGATTTTAGTTATTGGATTTTTGAATGTTGTAGATAATTAACTCTGTGGAAAACACACGTTTCTGATAACCTCCACACATTAACACAACTTTATAATAGTTGAAGCATAATTGCAAACACCAGAAGTAAAAAGATGGCATCGGGCTATAAAGGAACTACAGCACGGTCACATGACTTCACGTCACCACCGCTAAGCTAAAGGCGGCTAATGTTGGGCTATAAAGGAACTACAGCGCGGTCACATGACTTCACGTCACCACCGCTAAGCTAAAGGCTGGCTAATGTTGGGCTATAAAGGAACTACAGCACGGTCACATGACTTCACAGTCACCACCGCTAAGCTAAAGGTGGCTAATGTCGGGCTATAAAGGAACTACACCTGCTAAGCTAAAGGCGGCTAATGTTGGGCTATAAAGGAACTACAGCGCGGTCACATGACTTCACGTCACCACCGCTAAGCTAAAGGTGGCTAATGTTGGGCTATAAAAGAACTACAGCACGGTCACATGACTTCACGTCACCACCGCTAAGCTAAAGGTGGCTAATGTCGGGCTATAAAGGAACTACAGCACGGTCACATGACTTCACGTCACCACCGCTAAGCTAAAGGTGGCTAATGTTGGGCTATAAAGGAACCACAGCACGGTCACATGACTTCAGGTCACGACCGCTAAGCTAAAGGTGGCTAATGTTGGGCTATAAAGGAACTACAGCGCGGTCACATGACTTCACGTCACCACCGCTAAGCTAAAGGTGGCTAATGTTGGGCTATAAAGGAACTACAGCACGGTCACATGACTTCACGTCACCACCGCTAAGCTAAAGGTGGCTAATGTTTGGCGTTTAGTCGTCTCATTTAGCAATTGCTGTATAAAAAAACATGACCATCTCATAAGCTTGTATCAACTACAGACCTTATTTCAGGCATCTAACCAAACAAACAAACTACTATTGACTTTGAGACAAGGGGACCTAGAAGTGCTAAAATGCTGACTCATTTCCTGGTTTAGGACTTATCCTCGCGCCACTCTATTGGCTAACCTCTAGCTTGGCTATAGCTAAGAGCACAATCCATTTTCTTTGTGGTCCACATGTTCTACAGAGCTGATTCATTGTCCTCAATCCAACCGCCAACAATCAGCCATCTCTCCGGCTGTGCAACCACTGAAACCAAAGCAGCTCCACTGACCCCACCGGGAGGTAACTCCGCTTAAACGTGATGAAACCTGTGACCGAGACTTTTTGTTGAATATTGCTTATTTCTTTTGTGGTGGCTTTTGCCCTCTTTATGAACTTATGTGCTGCCTGTTTGGGAAGTCAAAGATGATGTACTTATTGCTTGAATTGGATGCACATTTGAGTAGTTGTATAAGGGATTAGCTGGTAGTAAACGTCTCTGGTCTTTAATCAAAGCACTTGTCACCATAAACAAGATTTAGTGTTGGCACACGTCGAGGTATTTTATCAAGGACTTCCAAACAATGTTCAAGACCACGAGACAAATCTGTAAACAATGTTATCGGAGACTCTTCTTATCTGGCCTTAACTCACGGTGAACGCTGGCTGGAAAATGGTGGGTTTTGTCCTCGAAACATCTTCTTCAAAGGAGACTACACTTGGCTTTGTTTCGCTGCAGGATTCTGAAATATGTTGGTGCGCAAGTTAACCTCAGCTAAACTCAACCGGCTACACCCGGGCATATCTGTTTTGTATTTGTGGCTCAAAAGGGGTTTTTCTACTTCTGTTGGTGTGTGTGTGTGTGTGTGTGTGGAGACGATAATCTCTTTTGCTTTCGTCCCGATGTTGACAGTAACAGAAATCCAGGGATTTTACAAAAGAATGTTTTGACATGTGGTCCAAGGTATGCAACTGTGTGTGTGTGTGTGTGTGTGTGTGTGTGTGTGTGTGTGTGTGTGTGTGTGTGTGTGTGTGTGTGTGTGTGTGTGTGTGTGTGTGTGTGTGTGTGTGTGTGTGTGTGTGTGTGTGTGTGTGTGTGTGTGTGTGTGTGTGTGTGTGTGTGTGTGTGTGTGTGTGTGTGTGTGTGTGTGTGTGTGTGTGTGTGTGTGTGTGTGTGTGTGTGTGTGTGTGTGTGTGTGTGTGTGTGTGTGTGTGTGTGTGTGTGTGTGTGTGTGTGTGTCCGTCCTTGCATTCCAGTAAAGGTAGTCTCCAGTAGCAATCCGCTCTGCAGGGGGTAGATGAGTATGCCATCAGATAGAGATGCTATTGTCTCTACTGTGTGTGTGTGTGTGTGTGTGTGTGTGTGTGTGTGTGTCCTCTGCCCTGACTTGCTCCGCTAACTGTCCTAACTAACCAAAAACACATGTTCCGCAGCAGTGTAGCACACAATAGAGCATCTTGATGAGAGTAAGGGAAGAATGAGTCTATTCATGTTTCCAAACCGATGTGAAAAGGGAGACTCGGTTTAATTTAGATAACGCCGTAATCTAGCAAGAAGACGAAGGATATCGCACTTATTTTTTAATCTTGCTTAAAATTCCTCTTCAAAGGGGTTTAAACTACCTGTAAATGCTCTGTGTGTGTGTGTGTGTGTGTGTGTGTGTGTGTGTGTGTGTGTGTGTGTGTGTGTGTGTGTGTGTGTGTGTGTGTGTGTGTGTGTGTGTGTGTGTGTGTGTGTGTGTTGTGTGTGTGTGTGTGTGTGTGTGTGTGTGTGTGTGTGTGTGTGTGTGTGTGTGTGTGTGTGTGTGTGTGTGTGTGTGTGTGTGTGTGTGTGTGTGTGTGTGTGTGTGTGTGTGTGTGTGTGTGATGAGTGCGGTTGGAATGTCTCTATCTCTGATCTGTGGAGCCTTTAGCTGTTTCTTTTAGGCTACGTCTGCAGCCTCACACACACTGAAACAACAGCCTGTATGTGTGTACATCAGTACTGTCACACACACACACACACACACACACACACACACACACACACACACACACACACACACACACACACACACACACACACACACACACACACACACACACACACACACACACACATTACGAACACACATACAGTGCAATAATAACTGTGTGTGTGTGTGTGTGTGTGTGTGTGTGTGTGTGTGTGTGTGTGTGTGTGTGTGTGTGTGTGTGTGTGTGTGTGTGTGTGTGTGTGTGTGTGAAAGTCAGGCATATTAACGATAATAGGAAGATACAGTATGTCATAGTTTAATTGTGTCTTTGTTTGCTTGTGTGTGTGTGTTGTCGTTCTTAGTGTGTGTGTGTGTGTGTGTGTGGAAGTCCTGACCTCAGGCTGCTGCAGTTGTTATTGTTTTTGTCACTTGCGGGCAACACACACACACACACACTGTAGCAATGTTTTCTTTTGCTCTCACATTACAGCTAAGTCGCGTCTTTACGGGGAAAGTTTGTAGAAACCCCTTGTTGGGTTTTGCGTTCTGCTGATTTGCAAAACATGGCCTGCACTTCTGGGTTTCACACAAAGAGAATTGATTCTTTAAACTTTTGGAAGCGGCACTATTATCTGAACCATCGACCACAGAAACGTCTTCAATTGGTTGAGACAATAACTGACAATGGACTGTTGAGTTGAGGTCTGTAGAACCCTATGTTGGGATGTCTCTGCCGCTTCACACTACTTGACTTAAAAGGATATTCTAACACGTATTTAACGAATATGATGCCGCAGCGATTTCAATATTGCTCGACAACATTTCAATGATATGTTCAGCCCTGTATCTTTCTATCTATATCCAATGCTAGCATGACATCTCAAGGCTTCATGTGTCCCCTGTCTTTACCCCCACCTTCCCCTCTGGAACATTTTCCAGCAGCCTCACTGCAGCGAACACGTTGACATCAGAAGCAGTTTCCGAGCCATTATGTGGGATTAGGCGCGGGGCTGCTACGGGGAATACTTTGTGTGTTCTCCGTGCGTCAGTGTTTATATGTTTACAGTTTATGGCAACGTAGACATGCCCCAAAACCCAAGAATGTACCACACACACACACACACACACACACACACACACACACACACACACACACACACACACACACACACACACACACACACACACACACACACACACACACACACACACACACACACACACACACACACACACACACGCACATACCATGTATACATCACTTCAGGGGACATTACTTTGACTTACATGCATTTCCTGGAGACTTATCCTTACCTTAACCAAGTCTTCACCCTAAAATTAATGATCCCCCTCATGGGGACCTCCATTTTGTCCCCATAAGGGAAGCGAGTCCCCACACTTGACTATGTAAACAGATGTTGGTCCCCACAAGTATAGTAATGCTAGGATACACACACACACACATTCCACCATGCAATGTGGTGTAATCTCGTGGCTACCCTGGCAAGAAGTCTCCCGTCTGTGGTCTGAAATGACACACAACGCTCTTTGTTTACTGGATCTTCTCTCGTCGTCTCTCCCTCGAAGGAAACACCCTTTCATCTTTTCGTCCTTGTCGGGCGACGTAAAGAAGGTCTTTGGCGAGTTTTAAAAGTCACCTATTATGCAAAATCCACTTTTCCGTGTCTCTTCTACATCAACATGTGTCCCCTCTTCTTCATGTCTCTTCTACATCAACATGTGTCCCCTCTTCTTCATGTCTCTTCTACATCAACATGTGTCCCCTCTTCTTCATGTCTCTTCTACATCAACATGTGTCCCCTCTTCTTCATGTCTCTTCCACATCAACATGTGTCCCCTCTTCTTCATGTCTCTTCTACATCAACCTGTGTCCCCTCTTCTTCATGTCTCCTCTACATCAACATGTGTCCCCTCTTCTTCGTGTCTCTTCTACATCAACATGTGTCCCCTCTTCTTCGTGTCTCTTCTTCATCAACATGTGTCCCCTCTTCTTCATGTCTCTTCTACATCAACATGTGTCCCCTCTTCTCCATGTCTCTTCTACATCAACATGTGTCCCCTCTTCTCCATGTCTCTTCTACATCAACATGTGTCCCCTCTTCTCCATGTCTCTTCTACATCAACATGTGTCCCCTCTTCTCCATGTCTCTTCTACATCAACATGTGTCCCCTCTTCTTCATGTCTCTTCTACATCAACATGTGTCCCCTCTGTGGAAAGAGACTCTGAAAGTTTCAGGAACAAAGATTTTCTCTCTTTTTGATCCATTTCTATAAAAACTGAAAAGCTGATCAGATTTTGGCCACTTTGTGATGTCATAACGATGTGTCTTGAGTAACCATTAGCAACCAAGGTGGTTTGAGTTATTGTGGTTGGATTTGGGTTTCTTAAAGCTGATTAAATCTGCTTGCAATAAATATCCGTGTTCCTCTTCCCTTAAATAAAAGAGTGTCTCGAGAGTGTCTCGACAGGAATTTGATCCTTCTCAAAATGACTTCTTCGTCCACTGCGGGATCCAAGAGCTTTTCTAAAACCTCCTGTAATTAAAACGTTTTAATGTGAAAACCTCTAAATGACAGGAGAGACAAACCTCGCTGTAGTTTAGGGACAAAGTAGACCCTTAAAAATAGTAGGAACGTTGCTTTTAATTTCAGATTTTGCAACATTATTTGTAATAAAACCACAATCCAGGTAAAGTGGAACTTCTGTGTGAACTATTCATATCTTAAACTGCACTGTAACTTTTTATTCATGTACTTTTTATTGATGTATTTTTTATTTTAATGTTTCTTTTATTATCTTTTACTGTTTTTAAATGCCTTTGTCTGAATGTCTTTCATTTGTGTAAAGCACCTTGAATTGACTTGTGTTGAAAGGTGCTATATAAATAAACTTAACTTGTCTTGCCTCGCCTTGCCTCGCCTCTTGCCTGGCCTTGCCTCGCCTTGCCTTGCCTAGCCTTGCCTCGTCTGGCCTCGCCTTGCCTTGCCTCGCCTGGCCTTGCCTTGCCTGGCCTCGCCTTGCCTTGCCTCGCCTGGCCTCGCCTGGCCTTGCCTGGCCTTGCCTGGCCTTGCCTGGCCTGGCCTTGCCTTGCCTGGCCTTGCCTTGCCTGGCCTTGCCTCGCCTGGCCTTGCCTCGCCTGGCCTTGCCTGGCCTTGCCTTGCCTTGCCTCGCCTTGCCTTGCCTCGCCTCGCCTTGCCTCACCTCGCCTCGCCTCGCCTTGCCTCACCTCGCCTCACCTCTTGCCTGGCCTAGCCTTGCCTAGCCTCGCCTAGCCTACATGAATCTCTGTTTATTCTCATGGTCAAAAACTCCTCAGTAGAAATCCTTATTTTTAAGGAAAACGGAACAATCTGTGGTCTTCTTTCTACCTGGAACAGGTTCAAAGAAACATGATTGAGCAACCAAGTGAGCCGTATTGTGTATCAACGTCTAGCTTTCCGTCTTCTCACATGAAACGAAGGCACCCAACGCTTTAATCGAAGCGTCCAGACTGAGTTTACGAAATACTGGAGTGTGAAATGGATGGAAATACAGGAAAGATGGATGAACTGAGACAGATAGTTGAATAGAAATGTAAGGAGGACGGTGGATTAAGGAGGATAAAAAGGTGAAGGAAGAGAAATGAAAAAGAAAGGTTTTGGAAAAAGGAAATACGAGTTGATTGCAAGAGAAAGACAGGTTGTTTTTAGCTGTAGGCTGATAGATGGAGGATGGAAAGATAATAGATCAGAAGATGGAGGAGGTGGTGAAGGAAGATTAAAAGGTTTCAGATGTCCAGACGCTCCGCCAGATTGATGCCTTTCTGTCTGCGTTCGAGTCTTTGAACACATCGCCGAATGTGCTATTTTACTTTAGTGATTCACATCTTGAAATCCACGTTTGTTCTTCCACCATTTACACCAAGTTTGGGTAAAAACCCTCCGTCTAAATGGTCGTTTTCAGCCTTTGGCATTCCAGTACTTCTCTCTAAATATGAATCACAAGATAAACCACCAGTTATAATGAAAGCCCCGTGGAGCTCGAAGCCCCTTAAAACACATTGAACTTTGCAAACACAGCATTGTTTGTTATGGTTTTCTTCTTCTTCTGCGTGTCGATGACATTTGAACGCACCACACTGACAGCGGCCCGGCCTCAAAGCTGTCATCACATTTTGATTTGTAAAAACAAAACGGCACGGACAGAAATCTTATCGTGTGAAAATAAACAAAGAAATGTGATTTAAAAAAGATTCTCGCAGCTTTCCAGAAGTGGTGTGTGCTTGTTTGTCAGTGGCGGATGTTAATTGGAGGTGAATGATGTTCGTGCGCTCATAAAACTGATATCTACACGCTCAAGCCCCCAGGAAGTGCGCGGGACTCCGAGGAAAATATTCGTTGTGGCCAAACGGCGGTACTACACTTCCGTATCAGTCGCCGGGCCCGGAAACACTTTTTCCGATTGACTAACATCGGGAAAGAGACGTCTGTAAATCGTTAGATAATTTTTTTAATCTAAATAAACTACCCCTGGACTCAACGCTAACTTTTAAAAGGCATCAGCTTTTGGTTGCCAAAACTGAAAATACGGTTTTTGTTGGTTTTTTTTGTTGGTAAGTTACCTTTTAATATGTCTAACTATATTTAAAATGTGTAACGATAAGTGGACTGCCGTGCCGCCTTTCCATATCTGATTGTTTCTCTATTATAATATGTGATAATATGACTTCTGCATACCATGACATTTCGCTCTCCCCTTCGCCATCTGATGCCATCCTGATTTCACCGAATAGGAATTGCACTTAATTTTTAGAAGTGATTATATTTGTATGCCAATATTTTCTTATGGTAAAGTTTCGTTTTGCACTTTTATTTTGGTAGTAATAAAATCCGGACTCTTATTTTGAAGGAACTTTTACCGGAAGAGAATGGACAACGGAGCAGAATGTTTCGTAAACGTGCATCGCTTTCTGGCTCCGTAATCACACTGATGCACGTGCAACTTAAGTCTCAGGTTCCGACTGGTCACAACAATAATTAAATATCATCTTAATACAACAAATATTTAACATTTATCTCTTTTGCGGTGCACATTTTGCTGTCCTTCTTTCTTCATGTTAAAAAGTGGTTGCCACTGATGGAAACCAAAGGCCAAGAAGTGGTTGACATTTTTTCTGAATTGTTGCCAATGGCAACCGTTACCGTCGAGCCCTGTACCCAGTATGAACATTTGTATCCCTTATTAAAAACATTCGGTCCTCAAGTTGTAAAATGTGCTAATAACTTTATTCTGAGAGTTATTTCCATCGGCATTATGAACGCAGATCTAACCCACGGGACCGCCGCCCGGCACGTGTTCAGCACTACATGAGTGTTACCTTTATGGATGCTCAATAAGAACGGATTATATGAATACTTTCATGACGTTTCGCTCTCTCAAAAGTTGGGCCATTTTGTCTTCATGCGCCAATGAGCAACTCTCATAGGAATGAACGAGGCCCCGCCTCCCACGCTGTATCCAGTTCTTATTATACATCCATGTACATGCAGCGGTTTATCAAATCTGTCAAACGGTTTAATTAACTTGACTTGATGACAGTTTTGCGATACACACTTTGTCAACTACTGATCAGTTTCACCTCAAAACAGAAACAGAGAAGCAGTTATTGCCGTATAGATGGATACATGTGGTTAGAAATGGCAAACGAGCATTCAAAGTTTTAACTATCCATCCCACTCCTGCGTTTTCATCGCTGAATAATACTCTCTTTATCAAAAGAAGGCCTCGAGAATCTTCACATGATTTTGATCGTTTTCTTTTTGGCCTCAGCTTTTCCACTTGTGCGATACGTTATGACTCTCGTAAAAATACTTGAATGGAAGCCCAGATAGAAGAAGCAAGGAGGGTTTGAAAGCGGGCGAAGCGGCTTTGATGTGAGGGAAAGTAAAAATACACACAATGTTCTCTCTCATGTCTCGAAAGAAGTGCAGAGGAGAAGCAGATCCCAGCCGAGAGGGCAAGGTCATTTAGTGCACGTTAAGAGTTAATGTTTCACCCGGATTTAAGTGTGTGTGCATGTGTGAGACCCCCTTTATCTCGCGCGCGCACACACACACACACACACACACACACACACACACACACACACACACACACACACACACACACACACACACACACACACACACACACACACACACACACACACACACACACACACACACACACACACACACACACACACACACACACACACACACACACACACACACACACACACACACACACACACACACACACACACACACACACACACACGACATTGATGGAGCAATGCAGCCCACTGACCTTTAACCTTTGCTATCGTCAGCGCTGGTCACCGAATCTAATGGCTTCCATACTCCACTAGAAATACACAGCTGTGTGTGTGTGTGTGTGTGTGTGTGTGTGTGTGTGTGTGTGTGTGTGTGTGTGTGTGTGTGTGTGTGTGTGTGTTGCCCCCAAGTGAGTGGATAAAATAACAAAATAAATGAACATATCTTAATTAAAGTAAAAATGTCCAATAAAAGGTAAAAAGAAAAAATGTTGAAGCATGTAGACTCCCCAAGATCACCCACCCGCCTCCTACACACACTTCATCTCCACTTATTGGTGTTTACATGTCAACAAAAGGAATATCACGCTGTCAGAAAGTGTGTATTGTCAGTGTGACGGTCCTTTACGTGTGTGTGAAGTGTTACTGTCTGAGTGTCAGCCTTACAGTGGATTAGAAAGTGTGTGTGTGTGTGAGTTTGTTATGGTGTATTATGGGAGTTTGAGTGTGTGTTTTTTACGATGACAGCAGAAAGGGGTCGGGGGTTGCCTCGCTCCGTCGCTAAGCATTGTGGGTAGCCGCGCTTTGATGTGTGTGAGTCAGTAATGAGGGGTTTGTTTACTCAGATTAAGGCGGGTTTTAACGGCATTACCAAAGCTTAAAGTGGTGAAAGCGGCTTTGGTGTAAAGCAGTCGGACTTCTGACGTGGATTTCCCAAATGTCACCTGTCAGTCAGCGCTGTGGGCGGCAGAGGAGTCTAATTTCTTTGTAATGAAGTGTCTTTTCTTCTTGTGCTACCATTTAGCAGTATTCTCTTAAACTGTCAGCTCTTAAGTGTGGAAAACTAGGTGTATAGGCTCATAAATGCGTGCCTTTGCGTGTTTGAGAAGCCAAAAAGCATAAATAATGATATTAAAAACACTTAATATGTCTTTCTTTATAGTTATTTTTTCAATATACTCCATTTAAATATGATTTATCTCAAGTTCACAGCTTTACCCTGACATAATTGAGATGCTTATCGAGCCGTTTATTCCTAGCACCATCTCTCCATCTTTTGGCATCCTTTCAAGCTAAAGCTGGAGAGGGGGTTTTCTCATTTTTAATGTAAAATATTTACTCTCGTCCCTGGAGCGCGGCTAATGGAAATATACGAGTGAGCGGACCCACCAGAAAGCGGCCGCATGCACATTTGAATTATTGCTGAACATGTGCCGGATTAAAAGCAAACACCAGAAACCGCTGAGTCAGCTTTGAGTGACTTGTCTTTTAGAAAACGTGGGGAGACAGGAAGGAAGGACAGTGTGGTTCCTTAGTTGATGTTTTCTACATGTAAGCTTTAAAAACGTCCAAATAAAGTCAGTGCAAACAAACCGATTTGAGATTAAAGACCAAGTTGGATCCATTAAGCAGCTATAAAATGCTTTTCTCTGAGTGAGGTTAAAGTGAGCGTTTACTCACCTGCTGGTGTTCCTCCATGTGACTGAACCCCAGGATGTCAGTCAGTGTCAATATTATTCAAAAATGTTTTCTAGTTTGAAAAGAAACCCAAAAAAGTGCAAATTTGTATTTTTCTTCTTTTGCGTAATTTTGTCCATCCCTTTCTCATGGCCTCTCCTTCTTGTCCTCCATCCTATCCCATACTCTAATCTCCTCATCTTCCCTTTATGTGTCCCCTTCCTTTCATGACATGACATGTTACTTGCAGTGGGGTTTGAACCTGTGACCCCCTGACCCCAACGCCAAGGCTCTACCCACTGCACCACACGCCTCCCTTTCCCTTATCTCCTCGATCCAGTCCTTTTACCTTTTACCCTTATCTCATCTTGTCTCCTTCTTTTACTTCCTTTTCTGTTTTCCCTTTTTCCCTTTGCTCTTGAGTCTCTCCTTTCCTTTCCTTATATTTCCTTATATCTAATTTCAACTATTTTCTTCCAGCCTTTTTACCTTTCTCTAATGTTCTGCTTCCTTTCCTTTCCTGTTTGTTCCTTTCCTATATTGTATCCACTTTCCTCTCCTTCTTTTACATCCATTGCTCTTGAGTATCTCCTTTCATTTCCTTTCCTTACCTTATATTTCCTTTCCGTACCTTTCCTTTCCTTACCTTATCTTTTACTCCTTTCCTTTCCTCTTTTTTAATTACCTCAGGCTCTCATATGTCCCCACCTTTCCTCTCCTTTTTTAAATCCATTGCCCATGAGTATCTCCTTGTCTTTCCTTTCCTTTTATTCCCTTTCCTTCCCTTTCCCTCCTTCCCTCTTTGTACCTTACCTCTCATATTTTCTCTACCGTTCTCTCATTTTAAATCCCTTGCTCTTGAGCCTTTCCTTTCCATGTCTCCTCTCACCATTTCTTTAAACCCTCTTCACAGTCCGTCTCTCTCCTTCCTTTTCCTCAAACCTCTTCTCCTTTCCACGATGTTCCTCTTCTCTCCTTACGCTGATATCCCAGTATCGTGTGAGTCAGTATCCAGGGGGGCCTCCGCTTCTCCGAGGGGCCACAACGTCCCCCGGAAAAGTCTTCAGCTTCACTATCTCCTTGCTCCCCCTTAACGACTCCATGGAAAGGCCGTTTCAGGACAACACACACCCTCGGTTGCAACATCAGGATCAGTGGAGCTAGACGACACACACACACACACACACACACACACACACACACACACACACACAGCTTTTGGTGTGAGCGTGGGAGCTTTTCTCGTTTTCCATCCCCTCCTCCCGCCCTGATAAAGGAGGCCTTGTGTGAGCGTGGGTGTGAGGAAGGGAGGACATTTCACTCTGGAGGGCAGAGGTGCATGCTGGGTGTGATCCGGAGACTTTGTTTGTCTCGTGTGCACATGTGCATCTCCATTTTCTCCTACAGGGAGAATAGAAACTCCTAACGTGGAGACAAAGGGCTAGGGCTGCTCAATTAATCGTATTTTAATCGCAATTACAATTATGCCTTGCAACGATTACGAAAACAACGTCATCGAAATAAAACGATTATTTTTTAATTATTATTATAACTTTTTTTTTTTAATTACCTTTTTTTTTATTGGTTTTTCAGTTGAGTTAAAGTTTTACTTAACGTTCAGGGTACTCAACTGTTAAAAAAATACTGTTCTATTTTCTCCAATAGATGGATGTTTTCAAAGTAAACTGATAATCGTTCTGAATAATCGTGATATCAGTTATCGACCCAAATAATCGCGATTATGATTTGTGCCATCATCGAGCAGCCCTACAAAGAGAATCTAAAAGTCTTGCCTTTGTGTTAGACTTCATATGCAAGAAAAGAGTGTTTAACGCCTTAGTTACTCACTTCAGCAGAACGAAATTATCTGTTGCATGCAGGAATGAATATGTCTTCTGATTTCTTTCATTCTTTCTGACCTTATTTATTTTAAAAGATGTCACATTTTCACTTGTTTAACCTCCAGAAAGCACTGATTTGCTTGGATTGAACACGGCAAAGTGTCGATTAGCCTAAAACAGTGGGAAGTCCCCATCACAGCTGACATAATCAATTAGACTTTTAGTGTTGTTTCTCGGATATTCCACCTCCGCAATATTAACCGCCTCCGCCCATCACTCACACCCAACAGCACCGCCATCCTCGTCCACGCCCTCCATCCTCTCTGGTCTTCCTCACTAATCCCCGCGTAAGCTCCAACTGGTCCAAAAGCCGCCCGTATCATCACCAGAACTCCTTCCACTGATCGTATCACTACGGTTCTCCAACAACTCCATCGGCTCCCCGTTAAGCACCGCATACATTTTACATTTAAAGTGTTGCTCCTCAAACTCCTTCACACCAAGGCACCTCCATATCTCTCCGGACTCCTTCACACCCTCCCTCTCGTGCCCTCCGATCCTCCTCTGCCTTCACTGTACCTTCTGCCCGCCTGACCACCATGGGGTCACGAGCCTTCAGCCACTCTGCCCCCGTCTCTCTCCCACAAGACACCCGCAATATGGACTCACTCTCGACCTCCAAATCCAGCCTGAAGACACACCTTTTCAAACTGGCGTATTCAATATCTTAATACTTTTTCTAAACTGTCTTGTGTGATCTTCTTTGATGCTTGTTTTTAATTATGTAAGGTGTCCTTGTGAGCTTTGAAAGCCGCCCATAAATAAAATGCATTATTATTATTTTCATCCATGAGGAAATTCCCCATGAAAGTAATTCTAAAACCCGAGGTTACAAAATGAAATCAGTTGTTTTTGTCGGACTAATAACGCAAAGTTATTTTGTTTACTATCAATAAATAATCCTCACAATGAAGCAACTGGAGCTCGGAGACTGTTGTCAAGCACGTCCTGGTTTCCACTGGGATCCCTTCTGCCTCAACCGGGCATGACATGTCTTACTGTCAACATAGATATTTGTGTTAATGTTGCTTTAACTGACTTTGCCGTTTGATAATGTTTTCAGACTCAGCAATGTCTCGAGGATCTCTCTTCTCACCTCCTCGATTCAAATAATGAAACAAGAATTCGAAACCAGCTTCTGAACCTGATGCTGCCTCATGCAGTAATTCTTGCATTCTCAGACCTCTTTCTGCAGAGTCGGTCGAACCCCAGAGTGACTCAGACGTTTGACTTTAAGCAGCTCTGCAGCAAAAGTGGAAATGGAGGTGAATGTCGTCTCTCTGTGAAAACAGGAAGCGTGGGAGAAGCCGAGCTCGACCTCGGCTCCCGAGCCATGTTTCCATGCCGCTGACCGCTCTTTCCAAAACCCCCTCGCTCACGCTTTGTGTTTGGGAGCTGAGCGGTGGCGGCGCAGACAAAAGCAGGAGCGTGACGCTGGTGCTCAGCAGGGGGCCTCATCCCCCCCGGGGTCTTTGTCCTCAGGGGCCACACTGATCCGGGGGGAGCTCCTGTCACTCTGACGACTCCATTAAGGGCTCTGGTTTGGTTGCTTTTTCTTTTATTATGAAGTCCTAATGGTGCATGGCTCTAAAGACTACATTACCCATGAGCCTCAGGTGCTATGGAAGATAAGACAGCCGACATTTTTACATGGCATTGCAACTTGAAAGACATTTAATGAATGCATTTAAAACGGGATGATTTGAAGTTTCTTACCCAGAATGCACCTCTCACATTAGTCTTAAACCGACTAATTTAGTAATATAGAAACAACTTTCTATGATGCCACTCCTCAGCTGTCACAGCATATAGTTTCCCTGCAGTCTTCAGTCTTTGTCACGCACACACACACACACACACACACACACACACACACACACACACACACGTTTATAATGTTACCTGCAAAATACCACATTAACAAGTATACGTGAGCGCAAGTGAAATATTTGAAACCCAGAAGGCGAAGCTGAGTTTTTGTCTGTGCCATTTAAAATACTTTTATAAACTCTCACGAGGAAAAAGCTTAGATAGTGTGTGTGTGTGTGTGTGTGTGTGTGTGTGTGTGTGTGTGTGTGTGTGTGTGTGTGTGTGTGTGTGTGTGTGTGTGTGTGTGTGTGTGTGTGTGTGTGGTGTGTGTGTGTGTGTGTGCGCTCAATTACCTTCTCTGTGCCTTTCATTCAAACTCATGACACATATATTCCGATGTTTGCATGCGAGTACTTCCTGAGGCAGAAATGCTCCTGTATTCTCTGGATGTCTTTAAGTAAACAATGAGAAACGGTTTCCTTTACTTTTGTTTCTGCCAGCAGTCGTGTGTGTGTGTGTGTGTGTGTGTGTGTGTGTGTGTGTGTGTGTGTGTGTGTGTGTGTGTGTGTGTGTGTGTGTGTGTGTGTGTGTGTGTGTGTGTGTGTGTGTGTGTGTGTGTGTGTGTGTGTGTGTGTGTGTGTGTGTGTGTGTGTGTGTGTGTGTCTCTCATCGTGTCCTATGCTTAGTGGCTTAACTGTATACACACTGTTTTGGCTTCCAGACCTTTTTGATGCAGGGAACTACTAATTTTCTCTTTCTCAACCTTTCAGTAATGTGAGGGTTTACGTGCACACATGTTAAGGCACTGAGGCACCGCCTTGTACACACACACACACACACACACACACACACACACACACACACACACGCACACACACACACACTCATTTTATACCTCTCTGTAAATGATCTTCAGGCCGGAGTTGATCCTTTCCGTTTTTGATAAAGAAGCGGTTGTTCCACAGTGTGTGTGTGTGTGTGTGTGTGTGTGTGTGTGTGTGTGTGTGTGTGTGTGTGTGTGTGTGTGTGTGTGTGTGTGTGTGTGTGTGTGTGTGTGTGTGTGTGTGTGTGTGTGTGTGTGTGTGTGTGTGTGTGTGTGTGTGTGTGTGTGTGTGTGTGTCTACAGTATATGTGTGTGTGTGTCAGGTGATAGGCTACTGTTGAAAACCTGTCACCAGCATGGGGATTCCCGTTTTTTTCCAGTTCACAATGACCGGCGCCGTGCGACACACACACACACACACACACACACACACACAGAAACACAGTACACACACAGAAACACATACACGCACACACATCCCTAGACACACACACAAATGAAGTCACCCATCAGATCTAAAAATAAAAGGGTGAAAGGGTGTGTCTGACTGGTGCGTGTGTGTGTGTGTGTGTGTGTGTGTGTGTGTGTGTGTGTCTGACCAGTGTTTTTGTGTGTGTGAGTTCTGCACATAAAGAAAGCATTCTTCCGCGTCTCCCCGGTGCCAGGGGTGACCTCACCCTGTCTGGACAACCCACACACACACACACACACACACACACACACACACACACACACACACACACACACACACACACACACACACACACACACACACACACACACACACACATTGCACAGACATGTAGGTCAGACTCCAGTGAAACTGACTCAGAAGCAGCTGTTATTACAGTACAATCATCTGTGTGTGTGTGTGTGTGTGTGTGTGTGTGTGTGTGTGTGTGTGTGTGTGTGTGTGTGTGTGTGTGTGTGTGTGTGTGTGTGTGTGTGTGTGTGTGTGTGTATCCGTCATCACTGATAAATCAACAACGATTATTATATAATTATCGATTTATCCGTCTATTATTTTCTTGAGTTATTGATCATCTTTGAGGTAAAGGTGACATATGACAAAGAAAAGCAGCACCTTTTACTTTAGTATCAGGTTTCTATCCCCTCGCGTGTGAAGCTTTGGTTAATGAGTCCACAATACACACACACACACACACACACACACACACACACACACACACACACACACACACACACACACACACACACACACACACACACACACACCACACATCTGCCTATAATACACTCTCTTATTCCCACACTCTAATTAAGCCCTGCTCACTGGGTTCCTTCCATCCTTTACTCCTCATCTTCATCACCCTTCCTCCTCCCTTTTTTATATTTTCCTTCTGCTTTTCCTCACCTTCCCATGTCACCTCCCTTCCTTCATGTCCTTCCTCACTTCATCCTCACCTCCTTTTCCTCTTCTTAATCACCTTCCCATCCTCCCTTTCCGTTCAGATTTGAGCTAACGCTGATAGTTTTAACAGAGCCCTTTGTGTGTGAGAGAGAGAGAGAGAGAGAGAGAGAGAGATTCAGTCAAACATTGATTTGATTTAAAAGTACATTTTAAAGCAGCAATACTTCTGAGTTTCCTGATGCTAACGCTCAAAGAAACTGACCTAAGTGGCCATAAAGAATAATAGTATAACAATAGTAGCGTTTATTATAATATCTTTCATTTAAAATGACTGATGGTTTAATAGCAAACCTCCAGAGAACCAGAGCAAAGGCATTATCTAAAAGGCCTCATACTTTGTCATTTAGTCGTGCAAAGCACGTGTTTGACATCGAAGATAAATACAAAAAAATCAAGAGATAAGGGTTCGATTTTAGCCATCAAGTTTAAGGTTTGTTTAAAGTGACATATTGATTGTATCCACACCTATTAACACCACTTTTATAATAGTTACGAATTCAAAGTAAAAACACTAACGTTAGCCTATAAAGGAACTACATGACTCAGTACCGCTAAGCTAAAGGCGGCTAATGTCTCATTTAGCAGCTTGTTAGCAACCGCTGTTTTTAAGACGCGTAAAATCTTCAACATCCACAAATGGAGTATTTACTGTTACGTCCTAGAACTAAGCTTGTGTTAACTAAAGATCTTATTTAAGGCATCTAACCAAAAACACGCTAAAAGAAACATTAACTTTGAGACAAAGGAACGGCAAGTGCTAACATGCTAACTGCTAGCTGTGAGACTCATGGCTGCACCAGTGTGTTGTGTAATATCTACAAAGAGTGTCAGATTCAGGTTGAAAAGCAGATTTAAGGAAGGAGGGAAAAGGATGAATAGATTGTTCCTAATCTGGACAACAAAGCATGACATTCCCAAATGTTCATCCGGGTCTTAAACTCGATCCCAGTCCACCAAAGCTGCTCAAACATCAAAACCAGAGAACTGTGATACAGTTCAAATGTGGTTTTCCTTCTCCGGGGTTTTCCATGTTTGCGGAGGATCAAAAATATGAACCTTTTGAAGTCTAAGAGCAGGTGGCAAAAAGCACGAGTTAACAAATTAAATATCTAGATGTATGTTGAAGGAGTTGTGTGTAAAACTTCAGCGTGAAATCTGACCTGTGTTTCCACGACACGCATTCCTTTGATTTCTGCAGCGAGAGGATGAATGGAGGAACGACTGCACGCTTTATAATCAGGAATTTGTTCCCTTTTATACGCATCTGTATTTAAACATAATTTACACTGGTGGACTTCACCTGGCGCTTGTATCTAAAGGGGAACGATACAATATCTAGCCTGCCTAGCAACTCGTGGAATGGGATCTGTTGCTATGGGTGAGTGTAAAATGTGGACAATTCTTAAAGAATATTTGATCCAAAAAAAAGAGACGGTTTTGTCCGAGGCACGAATTAAACACCTACTAAATAACACTTTAGTGATATAACATGTGTCGAAAGAGAACATTTTAAATCCTTAGCTTGTTGAGTAACCCGGTGTTCTTAAAAAAACAACATTGGAAAAGGAACACCTCCAGAAAGCCGTGAATATAAATATAATTTAAGATTTAAGATGGTGACGTCGGGCTATTATAGTATACAGATGTGCTTTAATTGTTGTTAAATACCTGCTGTAAAAAAGCGTTTAGAGTATGTTGTCTATGCCTTCTAAATAAATTCATTTGAGAGTACTGTGAACTGACATCTAGTGCCTTAACATGAATATATGAAGTAGTATGACTCGGTATTGTTAAGTATTTTCCACACGGGTATTCGTGAAAGTATACTTCGTGATACAAAAATGTAAATATATTTTTTTTGTGTCCTTGTGCTCTTTCTGATTTTATGTAAAATGTCTTTGAGCACTAGGAAACACACACACACACACACACACACACACACACACACACACACACACACACACACACACACACACACACACACACACACACACACACACACACACACACACACACACACACACACACACACACACACACACACACACACACATTCCTAGCGTAGCTCCTGTCAGTCTGTCTCTGTCTCTCTCTGTCTCTCTCTCTGTCTCTCTCTGTCTCTCTCTCTGTCCCTCTCTCTATCTCTGTCCCTCTCTCTCTGTCTCTCTGTCTCTCTCTCTGTCTCTCTGTCTCTCTCTCTCTGTCTCTCTGTCTCTCTCTCTCTGTCTCTCTGTCTCTCTCTCTCTCTCCCCCTCTGTCTCTCTGTCCCTCTCTCTCTCTCTCTCTCTCTCTCTCATTAATGTTCCACCTTCAGAACGCTGTGAAACATCCCAGCAATGCTTTAAAAGCCTTCACCACTTCGTGACCCTCTGACACCGAGTCCATTACGCAGGAATGTGATGTCTGTCTGTGGGATGTTTGGCACCGGCTGTTTTGGAGATGCTCGTTAGGGCGCTGTTACCATGGGGACAGAGACAGTCTAATACAAACGGCCTGGATATCTTTGCAACTTCACAATACGTCATTCAAAATGGTATTTAAACGCATATTAGCCTTCAATATGAATATTGGACTAGTCCCTTTTGTGCTTTGGATGACATGTGGATTAATTGTGTGTCCCTACGCAAGATACTTGACCCAAAATTGCTCTCGTCGTAGTGTCTCGAGCAGCGGTGTCAAACTCAATTTCATCGCGGGCCACATCAGCATTATGGTTGCACTCAAAGGGCCGGTTGTAACTTTAAGACTATATAAAAATACATATATAAATATATCATATATATAAAATAATGTATTATATTACATCATTGCCTCTGCATTGGATTATCATCGGATAGGGTAATACCTTCATAATTAACTACGTCTGAAAGCAGAAGTCTAGGGCAAAAGATTGCAAGTCTTTTCAGTGCGTATGTCCCAAAATGATTTAAAAAGAAAAGCCAAATTCTGGAGAAAAAAGAAATAGAAGTGACATTTTGAAATAAAAATCTAATTCTGAGAAAAAGGAATTCTATGAAAAAATGCATATTTTGAAGAAAAAAAGGCAAATTCTGAGAAAAAGTCATATTTGAGATGCATTGTGGGACATGTAGTTTATGGGCGACGTGCTTCTGTAGCATGTAACCGTATAATAAACATATTATATTCTTTGCAAGCTCTTGTGGGGCCACATAAAATGAAGTCGCGGGCCGAATGTGGCCCCCGGGCCTTGAGTTTGACACCCCTGGTCTAGAGCAGCGGTTCCCAACATTTTGCAACTCAGGGCCCACTTAAGAATAAAAAAAATGTCCATGCAACCATAAACAATACGGAGGCTAAATAAAGTTCTGATTGGTCAGTTCAGAACATGTGACACGTTGTTAATCCAGTAGAACACACCGTTGTCAAGGGCTGTAATGACCGTTGCTAAGGAGGATCGAGAAAGGAACAAAATCTTAATAATGAACATTTTTCCACACAAATCAGAATGTTTTGCAAATTATTTGGCGGCGGCCCGCGGGTCGGGATGCTTTGCATGCCTATGGGATTGATCTACGTCGCTTTTTAATAACCGCATCAGCTAAATGACGTGTACTTAATGTGTCTTATCCAATCCTCTGTGTGCAGATCGAGGATGGAGGGAAGGTGGCGCTGTGCGAGAAGCTGAAGGTTGGCGACGAGCTGATCAACATTAATGGATCCGCTCTCTACGGCAGCCGACAGGAAGCATTGATCCTCATCAAGGGGTCGTACCGCATCCTGAAGCTCGCAGTCAGGAGGTAAGCACTCCACAACAATCCCTACGATACTGTTCTTCATCAATATATCACAGGTCTCAGATATATACAGAGCCTGTCTCTGATTGGCTGAAACACCAAACGGATCATTGCAGCATTACCCATAATCCCCTCTGTTTCAGCCCTGTTTCCAAAGTGCTGATTCTCTGTCTGTTACTTTAGATGAAAATAAGGAGCCCCTCCCCACGCCCCTCTGAGAGACATTTGGTTACAAAGAGGGGGGGGGGTTACCTTGTTGCTGATTGGCTAATGGTTACACAAGACAACACATCGTTATGACATCATAAAGTGGGCAAAATCTGATCTGCTCATTTCAGACAGGTTTTTATAGAAATGGATCAAAAAGAGAGAGAATCTTTGTTCCTGAAACTTTCAGAGTCTCTTTCCACAGAGGGGACACATGTTGATGTAGAAGAGACATGAAGAAGAGGGGGACACATGTTGATGTAGAAGAGACATGAGGAAGAGGGGACACATGTTGATGTAGAAGAGACAGGAAGAAGAGGGGACACATGTTGATGTAGAAGAGACATGAAGAAGAGGGGACACATGTTGATGTAGAAGAGACAGGAAGAAGAGGGGACACATGTTGATGTAGAAGAGACATGAAGAAGAGGGGACACATGTTGATGTAGAAGAGACATGGAGAAGAGGGGACACATGTTGATGTAGAAGAGACATGGAGAAGAGGGGACACATGTTGATGTAGAAGAGACATGAAGAAGAGGGGACACATGTTGATGTAGAAGAGACATGAAGAAGAGGGGACACATGTTGATGTAGAAGAGACATGAGGAAGAGGGGACACATGTTGATGTAGAAGAGACATGAAGAAGAGGGGACACATGTTGATGTAGAAGAGACATGGAGAAGAGGGGACACATGTTGATGTAGAAGAGACATGAAGAAGAGGGGACACATGTTGATGTAGAAGAGACATGAAGAAGAGGGGACACATGTTGATGTAGAAGAGACATGAAGAAGAGGGGACACATGTTGATGTAGAAGAGACATGGAGAAGAGGGGACACATGTTGATGTGGAAGAGACATGAAGAAGAGGGGACACATGTTGATGTAGAAGAGACATGAAGAAGAGGGGACACATGTTGATGTAGAAGAGACATGAAGAAGAGGGGACACATGTTGATGTAGAAGAGACATGGAGAAGAGGGGACACATGTTGATGTAGAAGAGACATGAAGAAGAGGGGACACATGTTGATGTAGAAGAGACATGGAGAAGAGGGGACACATGTTGATGTAGAAGAGACATGAAGAAGAGGGGACACATGTTGATGTAGAAGAGACATGGAGAAGAGGGGACACATGTTGATGTAGAAGAGACATGAAGAAGAGGGGACACATGTTGATGTAGAAGAGACATGGAGAAGAGGGGACAACATGTTGATGTAGAAGAGACATGAAGAAGAGGGGACACATGTTGATGTAGAAGAGACATGGAGAAGAGGGGACACATGTTGATGTAGAAGAGACATGAAGAAGAGGGGACACATGTTGATGTAGAAGAGACATGAAGAAGAGGGGACACATGTTGATGTAGAAGAGACATGAAGAAGAGGGGACACGTGTTGATGTAGAAGAGACATGAAGAAGAGGGGACACGTGTTGATGTAGAAGAGACATGAATAAGAGGGGACACATGTTGATGTAGAAGAGACATGGAAGAAGAGGGGACACATGTTGATGTAGAAGAGACATGAAGAAGAGGGGACACATGTTGATGTAGAAGAGACATGAAGAAGAGGGGACACATGTTGATGTAGAAGAGACATGAAGAAGAGGGAGACACATGTTGATGTAGAAGAGACATGAAGAAGAGGGGACACATGTTGATGTAGAAGAGACATGGAGAAGAGGGGACACATGTTGATGTAGAAGAGACATGGAAGAAGAGGGGACACATGTTGATGTAGAAGAGACATGAAGAAGAGGGGACACATGTTGATGTAGGAAGAGACATGAAGAAGAGGGGACACATGTTGATGTAGAAGACACATGAAGAAGAGGGGACACATGTTGATGTAGAAGAGACATGGAAGAAGAGGGGACACATGTTGATGTAGAAGAGACATGAAGAAGAGGGGACACATGTTGATGTAGAAGAGACATGAAGAAGAGGGGACACATGTTGATGTAGAAGAGACATGAAGAAGAGGGGACACATGTTGATGTAGAAGAGACATGAAGAAGAGGGGACACATGTTGATGTAGAAGAGACATGAAGAAGAGGGGACACATGTTTGATGTAGAAGAGACATGAAGAAGAGGGGACACATGTTGATGTAGAAGAGACATGAAGAAGAGGGGACACATGTTGATGTAGAAGAGACATGAAGAAGAGGGACACATGTTGATGTAGAAGAGACATGGAGAAAGAGGGGACACATGTTGATGTAGAAGAGACATGGAGAAGAGGGGACACATGTGTGATGTAGAAGAGACATGGAGAAGAGGGGACACGTGTTGATGTAGAAGAGACATGAAGAAGAGGGGACACATGTTGATGTAGAAGAGACATGGAGCAGAGGGGGACACGTGTTGATGTAGAAGAGACATGAAGAAGAGGGGACACGTGTTGATGTAGAAGAGACATGGAGAAGAGGGGACACATGTTGATGTAGAAGAGACATGGAGAAGAGGGGACACATGTTGATGTAGAAGAGACATGGAGCAGAGGGGACACATGTTGATGTAGAAGAGACATGGAGAAGAGGGGACACATGTTGATGTAGAAGAGACATGGAGCAGAGGGGACACATGTTGATGTAGAAGAGACATGAAGAAGAGGGGACACATGTTGATGTAGAAGAGACATGGAGCAGAGGGGACACATGTGATGTAGAAGAGACATGAAGAAGAGGGGACACATGTTGATGTAGAAGAGACATGAAGAAGAGGGGACACATGTTGATGTAGAAGAGACATGGAGCAGAGGGGACACATGTTGATGTAGAGACATGGAGCAGAGGGGACACATGTTGATGTAGAAGAGACATGAAGCAGAGGGGACACATGTTGATGTAGAAGAGACATGAAGAAGAGGGGACACATGTTGATGTAGAAGAGACATGAAGAAGAGGGGACACATGTTGATGTAGAAGAGACATGAAGAAGAGGGGACACATGTTGATGTAGAAGAGACATGAAGAAGAGGGGACACATGTTGATGTAGAAGAGACATGAAGAAGAGGGGACACATGTTGATGTAGAAGAGACATGAAGAAGAGGGGACACATGTTGATGTAGAAGAGACATGAAGAAGAGGGGACACATGTTGATGTAGGAGAGACATGAAGAAGAGGGGACACATGTTGATGTAGGAGAGACATGAAGAAGAGGGGACACGTGTTGATGTAGGAGAGACATGAAGAAGAGGGGACACGTGTTGATGTAGAAGAGACGTGAAGAAGAGGGGACACGTGTTGATGTAGAAGAGACGTGAAGAAGAGGGGACACGTGTTGATGTAGAAGAGACGTGAAGAAGAGGGGACACGTGTTGGTGTGGAAGAGACATGAAGAAGAGGGGACACGTGTTGATGTAGAAGAGACATGAAGAAGAGGGGACACGTGTTGATGTAGAAGAGACATGAAGAAGAGGGGACACGTGTTGATGTAGAAGAGACATGAAGAAGAGGGGACACGTGTTGATGTAGAAGAGACGTGAAGAAGAGGGGACACATGTTGATGTAGGAGAGACGTGAAGAAGAGGGGACACGTGTTGATGTAGGAGAGACGTGAAGAAGAGGGGACACGTGTTGATGTAGAAGAGACGTGAAGAAGAGGGGACACGTGTTGATGTAGAAGAGACGTGAAGAAGAGGGGACACGTGTTGATGTAGAAGAGACGTGAAGAAGAGGGGACACGTGTTGGTGTGGAAGAGACATGAAGAAGAGGGGACACGTGTTGATGTAGAAGAGACATGAAGAAGAGGGGACACGTGTTGATGTAGAAGAGACATGAAGAAGAGGGGACACATGTTGATGTAGAAGAGACATGGAGAAGAGGGGACACGTGTTGATGTAGAAGAGACATGAAGAAGAGGGGACACATGTTGATGTAGAAGAGACATGAAGAAGAGGGGACACATGTTGATGTAGAAGAGACATGGAGAAGAGGGGACACATGTTGATGTAGAAGAGACATGAAGAAGAGGGGACACGTGTTGATGTAGAAGAGACATGGAGCAGAGGGGACACATGTTGATGTAGAAGAGACATGAAGAAGAGGGGACACATGTTGATGTAGAAGAGACATGAAGAAGAGGGGACACATGTTGATGTAGAAGAGACATGGAGCAGAGGGGACACATGTTGATGTAGAAGAGACATGAAGAAGAGGGGACACGTGTTGATGTAGAAGAGACATGAAGAAGAGGGGACACGTGTTGATGTAGAAGAGACATGAAGAAGAGGGGACACGTGTTGATGTAGAAGAGACATGAAGAAGAGGGGACACGTGTTGATGTAGAAGAGA
>NW_027263492.1:45000-53770 GCF_902827115.2 Pseudochaenichthys georgianus
TATTTTTCATTTCCTCGCTCCTCGGGCACCGGAAGTCGATTTGATCTTGAGTAGCGTCCCAGTGGCCTTATTTTTACCGGAGGCTCGATAATCGAGGAACGACCAAATCCTCAATCACTCGCCCCGCCCCCTCACTGATTGGACGGTGCAGCGCATGCACCGATCTGGCTGCTGTCAGACGATCAGCTGTGCGGCGTCTTCACAAACGGACGTCGCTTCTCGCGGCGCTCCGGAGGCAACGACGTCCCGTTGCTCTTAAAACTCATTTCCGTGCTTCTCGTGGTTTCCTCGCGTCCCTCCGTGCTTCCCTGGAGGGAGGGACTAGTCGCAGGGAAACGCCGCAAGTGAGGGACGCAAGGATTTAATTTAACCGAAGTGAGATGCAGCCAAGCTCTGGCATTTACTTTAAGTGTGTTAGTTTTCCCAGCATCCTTCACTTCATGTTTCATTCTTTAAATACAAATATATTCAATGTAGATCGCTGCGCCGTTTACTCAAAAGAAGGGCACGTCTGAAAGCTACATTTGGCGAACCGCAGGAATTTACTAGCTTACTCGTAAGTTACGTGGAGGGTTACGTCCGTGCAGTGATGCTTTATGGGTATTTTAACAAGCCGGCTGACCCACACCGCCGTTAACTCGGATTCATTTCCCTTCTAATTAAGACACCCTCAGTCGTAAAACATGCAAACAAGAAAACCGCAGTAAAGACAAAATATCAATAAAAGTGATATATGTCGAGAACTAAACTCCCATATGACTAAAGGGACATTATGATGATATGAAAGCATGTAATTATGTTATAAAACGAGGCAAAATACGTAATTTAATAGTAAAAAATGTGCAGTGGAGCTTTGAATGGGACATTTACAACGTGTTATTTTTGTACAGAAGCCAAATAACGTCACTTCACTGTCTGCACTGTTCCCTTTCTACTCTTCACATATTGCATAAGTAACTTGGAAGCATAGTTGTTTAGCTGAACTGCGATAAGTATGCGACCGCCACCCTCTTTTAATGAAACGGCAGAGGTATTTTCGTCTCTTTACGGGGTGTTTTTTAAGTGGACATTTTTCCAATATATTTCTGGAAGGGAAAGAATGTTTGGGGATGTTTTGTTAGCTTGACCTGGAAATGTTTCTTCTATACTACTTCCTGTTTTCCCCAACCTTTTGTTAGATGTGTGTGTGTGTGTGTGTGTGTGTGTGTGTGTGTGTGTGTGTGTGTGTGTGTGTGTGTGTGTGTGTGTGTGTGTGTGTGTGTGTGTGTGTGTGTGTGTGTGTGTGTGTGTGTGTGTGTGTGTGTGTGTGTGTGTGTGTGTGTGTGTGTGTGTGTGTGTGTGTGTGTGTGTGTGTGTGTGTGTGTGTGTGTGTGTGTGTGTGTGTGTGTGTGTGTGTGTGTGTGTGTGTGTGTGTGTGTGTGTGTGTGTGTGTGTGTGTGTGTGTGTGTGTGTGTGTGTGTGTGTGTGTGTGTGTATCAGTGGGTAGCCAGGGAAGAGGCAGGAGGACATTCCGCAGCGTTAGCATCATTTCCTTTTTCCCCTCGCTGTACTTCCTGTCCAGCTTTGGCTTAATTTGTGTGAAAAGACGCAGCTTTCAGTATTTGTACAGCCGCTAATGGAACAGGAAATAGCTCTTTGCGTGCAGGTGTGCATTATAGTTTTAACACAAAGATAAGTTGGGTTAATCAGCGAGCTTTAGAGTCGCTCGTTGATTGATTTGATTTTCCTTAGGACAAAACCAGGCTAGTTTTCCCCTCTGTTTCCAGTCTTTATGCTAAGCTAAGCTAACTGGCTGCTTGCTTCATGTTAACTATCCAGACACGAGAGTTGTATTATTCCCTCATCTAAACCGTTCCTTTCAGCGCTGATGGAACATCTTTCTTCAGGTTTGTGATTTCGGCTTATTAGACTTGAGTTTAAATACTAGCATCGAGCAGCAAAGTCTGCACCTAACTCACATAATCTTGTTTAGTACATGTATTATACCTAACACCAATATATCAAGGTCACAAAACCTCCACGATGTTTTCATGAGAAAGGACTTCGACACAAGACGGCATTGGGAACGTACAGTCTTATGTCTCCTTCTGTTTAAGATGCTTCTTGGAGAAAGGCAATGTGCGGTGTTGAGGAAATTACCCAAAGCGACTTTCATACTCAATACTGTGGGCAATCCCCACTGGAGCGATTTGGGGTGAAGAGTCTCAGGGACACACCGACATGCTGCCTGCAGTGGGGTTTGAACCTGATCCCAACACCAACGCACTCGCCCACTTAGCCACATGCCTCCCTATGACACCCTTGTGATGGATTTAGGTCTTAAAATGTGCACTAAATCAGCCAGCCTAACCTCAGCCTCTAAATGTGTGCAGATAGTGAGGAAAACCCACATCCTTCAGTGCAGCTTTTTTTAATGATATCCATAGTTTTAAGTCACTTTCTACAAACGGTAGCAATCCCACTTTGGACTTTCTCTCAGACTCAGAAGAAGGTGCTAGTGGATCGCCGGAGCTGTATTAGCTTAACATGCTTATTGTAGTTGTAAGTGCACTGTCTTGATGCTTGATGGAGCATATGTGTGGGCTGGACCTGTGTTATACAGGTATGGAGTGAGCAGGGGGGAGTTTTGTCGATTATTGAGCTACTAAAGAGACGCGCTACCATGGAAACCAAACAATGGTGTAGCTGTATTAAAGTCCGAGTGGAAACAGTCGTGAGTAAATCCAATTTTGTCAGAAATGCGGGAGAGGGCGATGAAATCGGGAGTCTCCCGCGAAAATCAGGAGGGTTGGCAAGTATGATCTGGAGCGCCTCTCTCTCTCGTCGGCCCATTTAACTGGTTTTCGAGAGTAATCAACATGTTTGAGAAGATAGCCTAAACAGCTGGGAACACTGAGTCACTTGCGTCTGACACTTATGGCCTCGAAGGTTTCACACCTTGGAGTCCACAGAGAAGGAAGCGTCCCAGTGTACCCACAACAACAAACCATCTGTGACCGAGGGTCGCCCGGTCACCGAATGGGAACAACAACATCGTGGCTGAAGCAGCCTATCTCCTTAAAGGAGATAGCGGACGTCAGGGTTGGTCATGCACGTCATATCTAGGAGTCTAGGACAACTACTTCCCCGACTCCTAGAGAAAAGCTTTCGTCCAAATAACGTGAAAATCGCTGCAACATCCAAACGATTTTTCCCTTTGTTGTTGATATTTGTTTTGGATATTCAAATGAGCTGAACAGAATACGGTTTGTTATGATATCGAATCAGCCCGAGTTTTGACTTTTTCAAACATAAACACGATCTGTTCCCATCTGGGTGTTTGTCTCGTTTTCATATGCAGCCCAAACTAAGCTGTGTGTTATTTATTCTGAGATACTCTCCTCTCTCTCCGTCGCTGCTCCGTTTCACAGTTTGTTTGTTCTTGTTCATTTGAAACATTTGTTTTCATCTTTTTCCTGGACGAGTTCGTCCTCTGTGAACACGCCGAGTTTTGTTTGTCTTACTTGTTTCAGACAAAACACACACACACACATTCATATGATTGTTTGGGATCCTAAACGCAGACAGATTGATTGGCAAAACACACTCACACACACACACACACACACACACACACACACACACACACACACACACACACACACACACACACACACACACATCCCGTTGTTTGAATTGTTGTACCACAGGGTCCCTGGAGACTGAGGTCTGCCAAGAACCACGAAGCACAAGCCCCCCCCCCCCCATCACTCCTTCCCGATCTGAACAATACACATTCCTGGCATTCCTCAGTACCTCACACACACACACACACACACACACACACACACACACACACACACACACACACACACACACACACACACAGATATATATTATTATATATAAAGCATTCTGGGTTTGATTCGGGTCATGCGACCGACTGTAGATGATTTTGGTTGTGACGCAAAACGAAAATGTGTGTGTTTTAGCAGGATGAGCAGAAATAGTGGCTTAAAAGAAAAACTTCTGAGAAAAATGTCCATCTTTTCTTCGTCTTTCGTCAACGTGCACCGTAACAACATGTTCAGTCTAGAAGTGCCGTGGCTGTGGGACTTCTGTCGGCCATTATTTGTTCATTTCTGACCTTCTTAGACCAGAAATTAATCAGGTAGTGTGTGTGTGTGTGTGTGTGTGTGTGTGTGTGTGTGTGTGTGTGTGTGTGTGTGTGTGTGTGTGTGTGTGTGTGTGTGTGTGTGTGTGTGTGTGTGTGTGTGTGTGTGTGTGTGTGTGTGTGTGTGTGTGTGTGTGTGTGTGTGTGTGTGTGTGTGTGTGTGTGTGTGTGTGTGTGTGTGTGTGTGTGTGTCCTCTCTGCGTGTGGTCTGCTACAGTTTATCCGTCTCCTCTGGCCTGGATTTTATTAACTGGCTCATTAAACTGCAACTCCGTGATACATGACACTGGACTACACACACACACACACACACACACACCCTGAGTGGTCGTCTCAGTCAAGCCTAAATTCCTGGAGGCGAACTTGGACACACACACACACACACACACACACACACACACACACACACACACACACACACACACACACACACACACACATGTTAAAAAGACGTGTTATGGAAGAGGAACATTAGGAGAGGATATTCCATTGAACCGGTGATCTCGCTCGTTATCGATTATTTAGTCTAGAAATCGCCCGTAGACCGTTTTCAATTCTCCGCACACGTCACCAGACCCCACATGTTGTCTTAAAAAGAGACGCAATGAAGTCAAATAAAGTGGATTTGGACCGAGTGGCGGTTTATAAATCACGAGAGAATCGTTTTTGGTTTTTTTTGCATCTCAAATTCAAAATGAGATTACGATTTAACGAGCAAGTCGGTGGAGCCCGAAGAAGACGGACTCAAGCTATGTTCACATGACAGCTGTAAAACGGCTCGACGCTGACTTTGCTGTTCAAAAGATTTCAACTTTGACCTTGTTTACCGCAAGCGAGGTAACCGTAACAAAAGTGTTTTTCAAATCCTTCGTTAAACATATCATTATTATCCGGAGAGGTCTGCTGAACCAAAGCAGACCGTCTTTATTCAAACAGGAAGTATTCATTAGTTGTCGTTACTAGTGCTGGAGCGACGCGTCGACTTCAAAATATCGTCGACGACATATTTCCGCGTCGACGCGTCGCCACACACACGTGGGTGTGTAAACAAAGCAACAAGCAGTTCGCAATCGCACTTCAAACACAATGGAGACTGAAACGGCTACCACCTCCTCCTCACAGGATTGCGCACGAAGCCCTCAAACGAAAACATCTCGCCCTAGGTCTTCAAAAGCATGGGAATATTTTAAAGTTATTCCAAAACGCAAAGATATTGTCATTTGCAGTCTTTGCCAAATGGAGTTGGCATATCACACGAGCACAACGGCTATGTTGGGACATTTAAAGCGGCAGCTAGCTGTGGTGGCTACCATTAGCAGCTAGCATTTGCTCTCCGATTTTTACATAAAAATGGAATTATGGATTATAAATTCAATATTTTTTTTATACATAGACGTTAAAAACCTATGGATTAACCGATTCAGACGCGTGTTTTCTCATTTTAATGCCATTGAACACGTCTTTTGATCAGATTGACAGCTACGGTGGTGAGACGATCTCCCTAGAAGCTCTGTAAAGGTACGTGTTGTGATGACTGTATTTGCTTCCCCTGTCGCGAGTCCGGATCGCTCAGTGATGATACTATATACCTACATAATCTGTGGAGTCTCAGCTTTAATCGGATATCTTGTATGTGCAGCTACGATAAGTAATAAGGGTACTTTTATCTTGAGTTCTGTGCCAATGTCCGTTAGCATTTTTCGCTCAGGGGTCATTTAGATGCTTCTTATGAGACTTGTGTTTTGTTTTGGTAAACATGGTTTGTATCGTCAGTTAGCTGAGATTATTACCGTTAATCTGGTATAACACATTAATAGGTTCTTAAATATTAAGATCCCCTGAGACACAGTATTGTGAAAAAAAAAATGTTACATTACGTTTTTTTTACATTACGTTTTTTATGAATTGAACAACAGACAAATAATCGTTAGATTAGTCGACTAATCGATCAAATAATCGCCCGATTAATCGTTTTAGAAATAATCGTTTTAGAAATAATCGTTTCCCCCCAGCACTAGTCGTTACTTCACGACTGCGAGATAAACACAACGGGACATGTGGTCAGTCGGTGATGCAGAGGAACGGCTTAATCCATTTATTTTAAATACGCCTCACGTCGGTGTTTTAACGATACATCAGCTGACACTGACTTCCTGCAGTGTTTAACTCTTTTATCGCACGATTTACCGTCAAAACATTCCTGATAAAACGCCCGTAATCAGTTCATGAGGAAATATATTCATGCTGTCTCTTCCCCGTGACTCGACTGACGGGACTTTGTCTTTGCTTCAAAAAAACCCTCTTTTCTTGATTTTCTTGGATGAAATACCGAGAGGACGAGCACTGATTACACACACACACACACACACACACACACACACACACACACACACACACACTGCGCATTGTGCTGCAGATGCTAAAGTGGACTTCACCCTTCCTGCCATCGACCGCTGGTATGAGCCTAGTCTCACTGTACTGATTATCTGGTATGTCAAATAGTGTGTGTGTGTGTGTGTGTGTGTGTGTGTGTGTGTGTGTGTGTGTGTGTGTGTGTGTGTGTGTGTGTGTGTGTGTGTGTGTGTGTGTGTGTGTGTGTGTGTGTGTGTGTGTGTGTGTGTGTGTGTGTGTGTGTGTGTGTGTGTGTGTGTGTGTGTGTGTGTGTGTGTGTGTGTGTGTGTGTGTGTGTGTGTGTGTGTGTGTGTGTGTGTGTGTGTGTGTGTGTGTGTGTGCACGCACAAAGGCATGTCTACAAGTGTGTGTGTGTGTGTGTGTGTGTGTGTGTGTGTGTGTGTGTGTGTGTGTGTGTGTGTGTGTGTGTGTGTGTGTGTGTGTGTGTGTGTGTGTGTGTGTGTGTGTGTGTGTGTGTGTGTGTGTGTGTGTGTGTGTGTGTGTGTGTGTGTGGGGGGGTCATGTAAAAATCCATAATCAAGGGTGATGAAGGTCTATCAGGTAGGCAAACAAACTGGGATCCCATTGCACACACACACACACACACACACACACACACACACACACACACACACACACACACACACACACACACACACACACATAAAGCAAACAAACAGGGGCTGATTGCAGGCAAAGACAAAGGGACGGGGGGGGGTGAGGTTGTTTAGGCTTTGGAGCATCGCTCACCCTTCTGAAGGAAACACAGGGAATGTACGGAATTCGCTCACATGCATGGATATAACTCTCTCACACACATTCTCACACACACACACACACAGATCTCGGTGGAGTCTGCAGGAGATACAAGTCTCCAGGAAATCCTTTGAAGCCCCCCGAGGGTCTCGGGTTATTAAGTGTGTGCTGTCGTGAGGCTGGTTAATGTGGCGCGCTCACACCTCCCCGTGTTTGCTCTGAGAGGTCCAAGTCTGGTCAGGAGAGGACACAGACTCCCAAGGACACTATGTCCGCTGTAGATCATCAACACTTCACCACGAGGGGGTCATACTCCAACACTGAACGCTGAGCTGCGTAAATGTGTGTTTAGCATTCGTGTTTTAGCCAAAGATAGAGAACGGGTTTCATTCAACGTGAAGCAGCGACAGTTCAATCTGAAGTACTTAAGTAAGTGTTTTTATTATTAGGCTTTAAGTGGTAGTGTGTGTGTGTGGCAGGATTACAATTATGTATATTTGGTACGAACGGGTACTTTCACCCAAGTGATATAGTACCGTCAGTTGTGGAAGTTATTATTTAAGTAAACAATGAATCTGTTGTTGACAGTTTCAGTCGTGTGTCGATTTGCTGCTTTCTCACATGCTACGGAGGAAAGGTTGCTACGGAGGAAAGGACGACATGGACAAATACGAGTTATAACCCATTGTTGTTATTTCTTGTTTCGGTTAGTTCTTAAGACGCACAAAAATAAAGCACGGTGGTTTTTTAAATACATTTTCTTCAAAGCTTCGTTCAAATTCGTGACATTTGGGTGAAATTAATATGATTTATTATTATTTTTCTTTTACGCTGACGGGGCAAATCCGGAAAGTTGTAAAATGTCTAATTATACAAAAGGTCGCGGGACTATTTAATTCCCGCGATAAGTTTTCATTACACAGAAAACAATGGTCCTTATCAGCCGTTGATAGCCGACGCTATAATTCCTTTAATAACATTCCTGTAACTAAATAAATAAGTCCCGGCGATAAGGAGGTGATAAAAGTGCCCTCTCCTGTTCACCCATCACCTCCAGTTATTGCTTTACGTCTAAAACCATTCCTCAGACTGTAGACCCCCCCTCATCTCCGACATCCCCTTCTTTCACCGCACTGTTTCTCTCAGGTCTCGGCCATCGTGAAAAAAAGCCCCCGTGTCTGTCCAACAGCCTGCTTTCTTTGCTGCTTCGATCTGTTTTTCATGCTCTGCAAACACACACACACACACACACACACACACACACACACACACACACACACACACACACACACACACACACACACACACACACACACACACACAGTAGGAGGAGGAAGTACCTCTGCATTTTTCCCTCCCGTCAAACAATAACAGTGTGGACTCTGGGTATTATTTTAGCAGCCGTGCACCACTTTATCTGCCCTGCACAATACTTCCTCTCCCACTGAATCACACATCCTGCCTGAGAGG